>NW_015164198.1:117490-143003 GCF_001447785.1 Gekko japonicus
CCCCGGTCCTCCTCCTTTTGCTTTCTCACTGGGCACTCTAGGAAGCGGCTAGCAAGTTCTCTTTGGCTCTTTTCTGCCTGGCCTTAGAGACAAACCCAACATTATGAGTGACATGAATCAGCACCTGACCAAACTCACATGTAATGACTTACATAAAGTGGGTTTACTCACCTAAAAAGCTCTTTGAGGGGGAAGGGTTCTAACTTGCCGACTGCACAATTTTCTCCAGTGGAATCAGCCACTGGAGATGAGAAGCAAAAGTGCTGAAACTCATAGGATTGTCTAGTGGGTAGCCTCTCTGTGCCAAGTAGAACTTTCTTCAACACTTCCGGCAGTGATTGGTTGGCTGAATCTTCCAGGCCACAAGGTGTGGGGTGTCTGGATGAAGGACCTTGCTGAAGCCATGAGAAGATTGAGGTAACATCCATTGGGCAGCTGTAGGACCTTTGTGAACCAACATGGAATGGCCAGTATGGTGTGCAAAGGATGAAGTCCATGAAACCTCCCTATGACCTTTGTTACAAGAGGGATAGAAGGTGCAGGACATGCATTCTGACCAGGTCTGTAAAAAAGCAGGGCACCCCTTCTTCCAGGGACAGGTGATCTGTTCCTGTCCTGAAGCAGAATTAGCAACACTTGGTGTTGTGTGGAGTCATGGAGAGATAATTGGCTAGAAGATCTCAGCGTCAAAAGATTTGTATCAGCTTGAATGTTGTCATCTTCTGAAAGATGAATGGTAAGGGGAGTAATGTTGTACTTGATGCATTTCTCCCACAGGCAGAAATTGAGGGTGATTTCCCACTAGCGCTGCTCCGGGCTCACTCTTCACTTTTGCCTCGATTGTAGGTGCGGGGAAAATTGCACGAAGCTGCAAGGCGAAATGCGGCCACGCAGCAGCTTGTGTGAAATTGACACCTACCATCGGGGCAAAAGGGAAGAGTGAACCCAGAGCAGCGCTAGTGGGAAATCAGCCTTAGACTGTTCAGGGTGAAGGAAGCTGTGATTAATTTCCTGTTTGTTAATTAGTATGTGTTATTGGTGGCCTGTACTATTTTGCCTTGCAGCCTGGAGAGAAAGGCATGAAATGACTTGTATACTGCCAGAAATTTCACATGACTGATATGGAACTGCCCCCTTAAGATGACTAGGGTTGGCTGAATGGACCCATGTCTCAAGTGGTGTCCAGCCCCAAAGAAAGACATCTGATTCAGGGGCAGATGTGAAGTGGGAGGTGTAAACAAAATGCTCCAATTTAGGTTGTGTTGGCATGACTACCACTGAAGAGACTACAACATCTTTAATGGCATGAGTAGGAATATGTTTTGAGAATCTATTTGTGGGTGGAAATCATGGAGGAACCACAATTGTAGAGTTGCAAATGGTACCACAAACATTGAGGTATCCATCATTTTCGATATATAAAGGAGAAGATTGGGTGCAATATAAAGACATGTTGAAGCCAGTGGGAAAGACATTTGAAATGAAAGTGGAAGAAGACTTAGCCTTTAAATATGGTTGGTTCCAATATAGACAAATTAATGACTTGTTTAAAAAAGATAAAAAGACCTATGGCTTTAGGAAAAAAATATAATGATATTGAGAATGTATGGTTTGAGGGAGGAAAAAGCTTATTTCAAAAATGTATAACATTTTGTTAAAATGGTACACAGAAGACGAGGTAGTTAAAGAATGGTAAAATGGGCGATAAATATGAATAAAGAAATAATGATGTCATCTTGGGAAAATTTATGGAAAAATGCAATGAAAATATCAACGTAATAATCTAAAAGAAAATTGCTATAAGATGATGTATAGATGGTATATGACACCAAAAAATATTGCTATTATGAATGAAAATATGTCAAACAAGTGTTGGAAATGCAAAAAAGTAGAGGGCTTGTTTTATCATATGTGGTGGACTTGTGAAAAGGCTAAAAAAATTGGGTTGAGATACATGCAGAAATGGAAAAAATTGTGAAATGTAAATTTAAGAAAGAAACGGAAATATTACTTTTGGGACTAAAAATGGAAGAGGTCAATGTTGCTAAAAGAACTTTGATGTGGTATATAATAACAACTGCTAGAATGACCTATGCTAAGTGTTGGAAGCAGGATGAAGTTCCGAAAATCGGAGATTGGATTTAAAAATTACTTTTTATGGTTGAAATGGACAAGTTGACACGGAAACTTAATTATGGAAGCAGAGGACTTCTTTGCAGACTGGAAAGATTTAAAAGAGTATCTGGAAAAGTATTGGGATGTAAGAGACAACTTATTTTGTTTCAATAACTTTTGAGGTTAAAGATTCGCAATGTGGAATGATAAAAATGGAAGTGTAATAATGTAAGAGACAATATATTTTGCTTTATTAACTATTGAATGTTTAAAGACTAGCAATGGGAAATGTTAAAAATAGAAGTGTAATAATGAAGATTTAGTTACCTATTGAACGTATTGGGGGAAAGGGGATGAAAAAGAAAACTGAAGACTTGAGCAGGAGGTTGTAGCACTGTGGGAAGCCAAGTAGGGGAGGGAAAGGGAGGAGGGTAGGATGTAAACTGGGAGAAAGGTGTAAACATGTGTTGGACTTTGTTGATTATATCCTGAATAAAATGTTTATTAAAAAAAAATTGAGGTATCCATGAGACCCAAAAGACATTGAATCTGATTTGTTGAATGCAATAGATGCACAAAAAAGAAAGAAACCAAGGCAATAAGATCGGTTTTTCTGTCTGGAGATAGGTATGTCCACTCAGTAGTCAAGTCTATGAGTTGAAATAGGGGGGCCAAAAGGAAACTTAACACTGGGAGTTTGTTTTCACCCACCAGATCAAAAGATAGAGGAGGATTATAAAAGGATGAATGAATTAAAGATAGCAGCTAGACAAAAACACTGTGTCGTAATAGGTGATTTTAACTATCCACACATTGATTGGGTCAATATGTGTTCTAGTCGAGAAAAAGGGATTGAGTTTCAAGACACTCTAAATGACTGTGCTATGGAGCAGATGGTCATGGAACCTACCAGGGGAGAGGCGATCCTTGATTTGGTCCTAAGTAACACTCAAGACCTGGTGAGAGCTGTAAAAGTGATTGCACCGCTTGGGAACAGTGATCATAATGTTGTTGAGTTCAACATTTGTATAAATAGGGAATTGGCCAAAAAGACTCACACAACCACTTTTAACTTTAAAAGGGGTAATTTTTCTGATATGAGGGGACATGTGGGGAGGAAACTGAAAGGAAAAGTAGAAAGGGTCAAAACCATTGGGGAAGCGGAGATCCGGTTCCGGTCCCGGCGACAGCAGGCAAGCTTTGAGTGCGCTCTCTGCTTAGTCTGCATTCTTGACCTTCTAGAGAGACTTTGGTTTGACCATATAATCTCCAAGCTATCTTGGAGGGAAGCTTGAGCAAGGCGCTTTTCTTGGGGGAGAGAACAGGCGGCAGTTTGTTTCCTGTCTCAAGATATTTGCCGATGCAGGGGGTCAAGACAAGAGGACAGGTTTTTCTTGTTCCTTAGCCAGGACTGAGAGTCCGAGGAGGAGCACCAGCAGATGCCTACCCTTACGGTACAAGAAGGATTTTGATACTTACAGTTTATTATCTTAACGGCGGTGTGTGTATTCCCGGACGGAGAGAGAATGGGGCGACGGAGAGGAGAGAAACATCCAGACTCAATTGCCGAGTGCTGAGAAGTAGAGCGAGTGGAAGCGGCTGGCGCAGGATCGGTACAGATAGAAGAATTAGAACAGTTTTGAGAGGAAGAGTGTGGACACAGTAAAGAGTAGCTATACCAGTTATCTAACTATAATACTGTCAATTGGAGTGATGTGGAGTGGCTGAGGGACAGCAGATATCGTAAAGAACTGAGTGCGACTTATCGGTTATCTGCTGGCTTAGTCTGATCGACGTGGTGGTGTGTTTGGGACATTTTGCAACCAAGAGGGAGATGAAGGGAAAAGGAAAGTAGAAGCCGAAGCACGGAAATAAGGAAGACAACGGAGAACAAGATATCAGACTGCGTGGACATTTAAACCAAAGTGTGAGATTGAAAAATATTTAACTGAGCTATAATTGGAGTAGTTGGTGTGGGATTTAACGGGTGGATGATAAGTGTGGAACTTGCTTGGTGAAGTGAAGATATTGTATGTGGGTGTGTGTGTGGTATTCTGAAAGAGTTTATTAGGGGTCTGTTAAGGTGTGTGATGTCGTATAAAAAGTGGGCATGGGGGTTTAATAATAAAGGATATACTAGGGAAGTTAGAATTAGTAAGGCCAACTAGATTTAAAGTACTGGATTTGCAACCCTAAATAAAGGCGGGTCTAAAAAAATAGCGAGGGGATAACAAAATAAAGAAAGAGCTAAAAATTAAGAGGGAAAGTTTGGGGGATAGACTGTTAATAGGAGCTTAGCAAGACGAATCTAAAATCAGATTATAATAGAATAGTTATAGCACTTTGTAAAATCAAAACAAAATGGCAAGTGGGGTAAGGAAAACCTCAGCACCATCCCCGGGGCAAATAAAAACGGCAGCTGCAAATTTAAATCAGATGAAAGAATTAAATGCCCAAATAAATGAGAGTGTAATACAAGCGGTGAATAATGCAATCCAGGGTTTGCTGCCTGATCTTATAACAAAAGCAATAGAACCATTACAAACGAAATTGGATACCTTTACACAACGTATAACGATGCAGATGGAAGAATTTAGAGGTCAGATACTAGAAAATAAACAAGAAATTGCTAAGTTAAATCAAGGAAGGGATATTTCAGAAGAGAAGGTGGAAGTGATTGACCAACAGGTGCAAGATCTTAAGATCAAGTATGATTCTATGGAAGAAGCCCTGATGTCTTTAGAATTTGAGAAGGCGGCCTATTTGCTAAGATTACAAAATATACCAGAAAATAAAATGGAAAACCTGAAAGAAACTATAGCACCTGCCCTTGCAGAGTTATTAGGGATGTCAGAGGAGGACATGGTTCAAGAGATGGAGCTTATATACAGAAGGAACTCTGCTTATGCTAAGAGAAATAGGGTTCCCAGAGAAGTGCATATTAGGTTCTGTAAAAGAATAACAAGAGACAAAATTTTGGAGGCCTCAAGAACCACACCGGTTAATATACAGGGAAATGAAATTAGGATTCTGAGAGATGTACCATGGAGGATAAGGGAAAGAAGGCAAGAATATCAGATCTTAGCAGAACTTCTGAGGAAAAACGATATAATATATAGATGGTTGGTGCCAGAAGGAATAGCGTTCACATATAAGGGGGAAAATCATAGACTAAATTCAATAATGAAACAGGAAGACTTTCTAAAGAAATATGGTCAAGAATTAGGTGGAGGAGGAATCTAGTGGATCAGAAGAAGAATCACAGGATGAACTACAAGAAAAGGCAACACAGAAAATAAGAGAGAGTAAAAGAGGAAGATACAAAAAATTCGTGCAACCTACGGTAACCACAAGACTACGACAGAAGAAGGAAATGGAACAAAAGAACAAACAGAATGGACAAGAAGAAGATTAGAATAGTGTCGATAAATGTCAATGGTTTGAATACACCACAAAAAAGAAGGAAAATATTTTGTCAGGCCAAAAAACTTAAAACAGACGTGTTGTATATTCAAGAGACTCATATTAAAAAGGAGGATGAAAAATTACTAGATTTTAAAAGGCTGGGGTTGGTTGTGCTTTGTGGCAGCGGATAGCTGTAAGAAAAGGGGTGTGGCTACATACGTAAAATCCTATTTACATCCGGAGCTGATATTTAAATCAGAAGATGGTAGGGTCTTGATTGTTAAAATTAGAAGACAGAATAGAGAGGCAATAATAGTGAACATCTATGCGTCCAATCAAGGACAAGAAAATTTTTACCATGACCTACGAAATACAATAACTAATCTCCCAGTGGAAGAAATGTATGTAATCGGTGATTTTAACGCAGTATTAAAGTTGAAAGAAGACAGAAAGAATCAAAGAAGAGAAATGGCTAAATCAAATGAACTACCACGAGCTTTTTTACTACTGCTAAAGAATTCAATTTGATAGATCTTTGGAGAGTAAGAAATGGTAATAAGAAAGATTTTACCTTTTTCTCACCTCGCCATAAATCCTGGTCGAGGATTGATATGGTATGGGCCTCTAGTTCTTTATTACTGGATGTTATAGAAACGGAGATACTGCCATTAACCTTCGCCGACCACAATCCGGTGCTACTGGAAATCTGTGACACCCCTAAAGCTACGAGATGGATGTTGAAAACATGGTTGTTGAATAATCAAACGTTTGTGGAAGAATGTAAAAAGGAATTTGAATCTTTTTTAAGCAAAATTTAATACCAGAAACGAATGTCGATATTGTATGGGATGCTTTTAAAGCCTTTGCAAGAGGAAGAATAATAAGACAAGAAATTTGGCTGAGAAAACAAAAACAGGAGAAATATAAACAGTTAGTTGGACAGATTAAAAAAGAAGAATGCGACCTGAAAAAAGACCCACACTCAATCCGTTTAAGATTTAAACTCATGAAAGCACAACACCAATTGAATGGTTTATTGACACAAGAGATGGTGGAAAAAAATAAAATATGCAAGACACTACTTTTTCGAGAAAGGAAATAAACCTTCTCGGTGGCTATCTTATAGGCTGAGGAGAAACAAAGAGAACAAACAGATAAGAACATTAAAGAATGATCAAGGAGAAAATTGTTTTTCCTCAGGAGAGATTAAAAAAATAATAGAAAAATTCTATAAGAACTGTATGAGCAAAAAGAACAAAATACATACGAAATAGATGCCTTTTTGAACAAGTATAATAAGAAAAAATTCACAGAAGAACAAAAGAAAGTATTAAATGAGCCAATCTCAATGTGTGAGATAACTGAGGTTATTAAGAGATTAAAGACAAGGAAAACTCCAGGGTTAGACGGATTACCAACGGAATTTTATCAGACATTTAGAAGCCAAATTGAGAGTCCTTTGAAAATGACTATTCAAAATATTATTGAAAACAAGAGATTTCCAAAATCCTGGGAAGAAGCCCTAATTACCCTAATACCTAAACAGCAGGGGGACGTAACGCAGATAAAAAACTACAGGCCCATCTCATTACTTAATAGTGATTATAAGATTTATGCTAAAATCCTAGCGAATAGATTGAAGAAGGTATTACAACAAGTGATACATGCTGACCAAGCAGGATTCCTACCACAAAGACACTTAAGAAATAACATGAGGACAATACTAAATGTGTTGGAGTTTTATGAAACTAATCCAGGTCAACAACTAGCCCTCTTATTTCTTGACGCCGAGAAGGCATTTGATAATGTCAGCTGGGAATTTATACTGAGACAACTTAAGTACTGGGACTGTGGAGATGATTTTCTCTGTGTGATACAGGCAATATACCAGCAGCAAGAGGCTAGAATAGTTTTTAATGGGCACATAACTGCAAAGATACAAATACAGAAAGGGACACGGCAGGGATGCCCTCTGTTGCCTTTATTGTTCATTTTTGCGATAGAATTATTTAATGATATGGTGAGAGCTGATCCATTAATCAAGGGCTTAAAGGTCAAAGGAGAACAGTTTAAATTGCAGGCGTATGCCGATGATCTAGTGTTTGTGTTAGAAAAACCGGTAGCATCTTTAGAACAATTGATCTCGGTATTACAAATATACGGTCGGGTGGCGGGATTAAAGGTAAATTATCAAAAGTCTAAAGTGTTAACAAAGAACTGTTCCAAGGGAATTGAAAAGGGGATACAAGAAAAAACAGGGTTTGTAATAACTAAGAGAATTAAATACTTAGGAATTTGGCTAACAAATAAATGCAGCTCCTTATTTGAAGATAATTACAGAAAAACACTCTCGGAAGTAAGAAAGATTTGGAAGACTGGAGAGATCTACAACTATCATTGTTGGGTTGAATCGCCCCAATTAAGATGACTATTTTGCCGAAATTAATGTTTCTTTTTCAAACAATACCCGTCATTAGAAATCAGGAATTCTTTAGAGAATTGGGTAAGATTAGCTCCTCATTTATTTGGCAAGCAAAGAAGCCAAGATTTAATCTAAAGTTGATGCAGAGTAGGAAGGAGATATGTGGTTTTGCAATGTCGGATTGGGAGTTGTATTATAAGGCTGCTGCCTTGGTATGGATAAGGGACTGGGTAACGCTCTCAAACAGCAGACTTTTGAAACTAGAGGGCTACGACCTTCCGATGGGATGGCATGCCACTCTTTGGTATAACAAAGAAAAGAAATATTTTGAGCGCCACTATGTGAGAGGGTCCCTAATAAAGGTCTGGAGAGAGGTTAAATCGCAATACTATAAGAAAATACCCAGATGGGTATCCCCTATAGAAGCCTTAGAGATCCCAACTCTGTATACCCATGGAAATAGCTGTTCCTATGATAATTTATTGGACAATAAGGGTAACTTAAAATCAATAGATACCCTGAAAGCATTAAATATAGATATGTCATGGTTACAAATTATGCAGCTAAAATCAAGATATAAAAAAGACCAAAAAGTTGGGTTTTATGAAAAGCCGATAGATCTGGATAAGATGTGGCTCACAACAGAAGTTCAAATGATAAAGAGGATATATGGAGTTTTATTGGATGGGAAGATGCAGGAAGGAGTGGTATGGGCCAGTTTAAGAACCTGGAATAAAGATTTGGAATATGACATAGAGCCAAATAAGTGGTTGAAGATATGGGAGACAAATTTGAAAATTACTAAGCCAACTTCTTTTAAAGAAAATGTGTACAAAATGGTGCACAGATGGTATCTATACCCTTCGAGGTTGGCAAAATATTCTAATGTTTTGACAAATACCTGTTGGAAATGCAGACAGAATGTTGGCACATACTTCCACATGTGGTGGACTTGTAAAAAAGCAGGTGAATATTGGGAGAAGATCAGAAGGTTGTTAGAAGAATTTATGGAGGTGTTGATCCCATTGAAACCTGAAATTTTCTTATTAAATATTATGCCCGAAATAGGTGGAAAAGAAGGAAACACTCTGTTGATACACTGTATAACAGCTGCCAGAATATGTTATGCCAAGTATTGGAAAACTGAGAAAATTCCAGATAATTTAGAAGTGGTCCAAAAATGGTTCGATATTGCTGAAATGGATAAACTGTCAGACGTACTAAAAGGGAAAGATGAGGAGGTATTTAAGAAGAAGTGGGAGAAAATATTCAAATGGAAATTAAAGCGAAAGGGTTAGGTGGAGATTAGAGATGTATTGATGGGAGTTGGGAGTAAGCAGTGAAGTGGCTAAATTTGCGGATGATATGAAGTTGTTCAGGGTGGTGAAAACCAGAGAGGATTGTGAGGCACTCCAAAGGGATCTGTCAAAGATGGGCAAGTGGGCATCAACATGGCAAATGGGGTTCAATGTGGCCAAGTGCAAGGTGATGCACATTGGAGCCAAAAATCCTAAATATAAATACACATTGATAGGGTCTGAACTGGCAGAGACTGATCAAGAGAGAGATCTTGGAGTTGTAGTAGATAACTTACTGAAAATGTCAAGACAGTGTGTGACTGCAATAAAGAAGGCCAATGCTATGCTGGGGATTATTAGGAAGGGTATTGAAAACAGATCAGCCAATATCATAATGCCCCTATATAAATCAATGGTAAGACCTCATTTGGAATACTGTGTGCAGTTCTGGTCACCACACCTTAAAAAGGATATTATAGCTTTGGGAAAAGTGCAGAAAAGGGCAACTCGAATGATAAAAGGGTTGGAACACTTTCCCTATGAGGAAAGGTTAAAGCGCTTAGGGCTCTTTAGCTTGGAGAAACAACGACTGAGGGGTGACATGATTGAGGTTTACAAGATTATGCATGGGAAAGAACAGGTAGAGAAAGAGGTATTTTTCTCCCTTTCTCACAATACAAGAACTCGTTGGCACTTCATGAAATTGCTGAGCGGTCGGGTTAGAACGGATAAAAGGAAGTACTTCTTCACCCAAAGAGTGATTAACACATGGAATTCACTGCCACAGGAAGTGGTGGGTGCTACAAGCATGGACGGCTTCAAAAGGGAATTAGATAAGCATATGGAGCAGAGGTCCATCAGTGGCTATTAGCCACAAGGTATAGCTAGGGGCTCTGGGGCAAGTGATGCTCTGTCTTCTTGGTGCTTGGGGGGGGGGTCAACAGTGGGAGGGCTTCTAATGTCCTGGCCCCACTGCTGGACCTCCTGATGGCACTGGTATTTCTGGCCACTGTGTGACACAGAGTGTTGGACTGGATGGGCCTTTGGCCTGATCCAACATTGGCGTCTCTTATGTTCTTATGTTCTTAACCCCAGATTTTGAAACACACCTGCCCTGAAGACTGCAAGCTGTCAAGGGATTTCAGTGCTGATGACATTTCCAAGGCACTGAAGGACATCAAGAGTAGAAAGGCACTAGACATTGACTGCATCCATAATGAGTTCCTGACCAACAGCAGCACATTCACTAAGAAGTGGCTTGCAGTGTTTCTCACTGACATCATGAGAACAGGAAGACTCCCTGGGGAATTCAAAAAAGCAAAGATAGTTGTTGTTCTGAAACCTGGAAAACCAAAACATCTGTTGGAAAGTTACAGATCTATTTCCCTTCTGAGCTCTTGTTATAAACTCCTCGAGAGGCTAGTCCTGAAGAGAATCAGTGACAGAATTAACAAATATGTCCCTACAGGGCAAGCAGGAGCAGAAATTGACCTTTCATGTATTTTGTAAACCATATGATGTTTCTTGTAAACTATATGATGTTTTTGTAAACTATATGATGTTTTCTTTAAATGTACTGCCTCCTACTACCCACCACTTGTTAGCAATCTGCAAGGTCCCTTTAATTGCACACTGGTAGCAATCACCAGAGAGAGACGCCCGGGATCCAGTAGAAACATAGCAGCATATTTTGAGCTTGAATGTTAATTGAGATCAGCGTCCTATCTGAATTTAATGTAAGTTACTACTAGGTTGATTAGTTGTAATTTGAAATATCTTGTATGTGTTCATAACAAAGGTAATATTACAGATTCTTAAGACTTGTTGTCTAACATTTATGAAACTGAGGACTTTGGCACCACTATGTAAGTAAGCACTAAGATTATTGTATTGTCTCTTGTCTCTTGTTATTGGTGTAGCACATATTCTAAAAACTGTATTTTTGTACACTACAGAATATCTCCTGAAGAAGATCCATTTTTTGAAACGTTGCTATGTAATCCGGAGACGAAATTGATTATGTACCTTGGTTAAAGGATTTTCTATTGAGTTGTGCATTATGTTGTAGTGCTTTAGATTGCAATACATAAACAGTATTCTTTATAAGTCTTATGACTGTTTGATTGTGGGTCAGACTATCACGACTGTTGGCTTTATACTTGTTTAACTGATTGGGACGTGTGTGTCTAGTGCTTGAATGATTGTCAGAAGCAGTGCCAGACAAAGCTTTCTCCCTAAGTGCAGTTTTCAGACATAATGCTCTGTCATGTCTTGGTTTGGGAGTGTGAGCCTCCTCCCACCCTGCCATGGGTTTTTCACCCTCTGCCTTTCTGTTTGAGGTCATGCCACCTCCCCCAATGCTTCAGAATGGGAAGGAGAGGGGGTTATGCCACTGAAGTCCTCTTCCTTCCCAGGACTGGCTTCCTCTTGGCTCTGTCTCTGACCGATTTCACACAAGAGCCGCGTCGCGGTTGCGCCTCCCTTTGCCCTGCTTCTATTGGTTGATTTCCCACTCGAAGCCGCGCAGCTGCGTTTTGACCCATGGCTTCGCCTGATTTTCCCCGCGGTTTCATAATCCTCAAAAAAACAAGATCACAAAACCGCGGGGTGGGTCAGACTATCACGGGGTGGGTCAGACTAAATCGGGCGAAGCTGCGGGTCAAAACACAGCCACACGGCTTCGAGTGGGAAATTAACTAATAGAAGCGGGGCAAAGGGAGGCGTGACCATGGCGCAGCTCTTGTGTGAAATCGGTCTCTGTCTCTCTCTCTCTCAGCTGCCTCTTTAGCTCAGTCCTTCCTTTCTTCATTGTCTGGGTGTGGTGCCTTTCCTTTTATGAGATTCTCTGGCCCCATCCCAACTGACCTGTATCCAATTCCCTTCCCCCTGCTTCTACTGGGAGGCTATAACAAAAGCCTTTCCCGCCTCTTCTCCCCGCTGCCTGTCTTCCTGTCCTGCTCCTTCCCCTTCTTTCCCTTCCCCTGCCCACAACAGAAACCCTGTGAGGTAGGTGGGGCTGAGAGAGCTCTTTCAAGAACTGCTCATGAGAGAACAGTTCTGAGAGAACTTATGATTGTTCCAAGGTCACACTAGCAGCTGCATATGGAGGAGTGGGGAATCAAAGCCGGCTCTCCCAGATTAGACTTCCGCGCTCCTAACTACTACACCAAATTGCGTCAAAGAACACTCAACACTATAGGAAATTTTTGGAAAGTAGGAATAATGAGGATGTGAACATAGAATTAGACAGAAATCATGTAGAATTGGTTATTTTCACACTCATATCACTCTTGCTAGTATTTTTTTGTCTGAAATCAGTGGTTAAGCTTTATAGTGAAGAGATCCTGGTATAAAAACTTTCCAATTAGCATCAGGTTCCATGGTCTATAGGTAAAGCTAAGTTTAAAAAAAAAAATCATATTACTGCAACCGTCTTACCTTGCCCAGAGTTTTTCAAATTCTTTTGGATTTATGGGAATACCACATCTGTACAGGACATTTTTCAGATCCTTTTTCAGAACGATGTTATTTCCATCGCTATCGTATTCATGGAAAAACTAAAACATGAGATGCCATTAATAGAAACAATTAATTTTTTTCCACAGTGCTTTCTCTGCAGTCTTGAGGACTATATACTTGGACTTCCAAAACGTTTTTGACAAAGCCCCTCATCAAAGGCTCACAAGTTTATTAGCAGCTATAGAATAAGAACAAAGGTCCTCTCAGGATGGGGGGCAGAATACACCACTCACTTGTCACAAACAGTGACTAAGAATGAAAATGCACAGTACTTTACTGACAGACATTGCTAGCAGTAGGAATTGGAGCTGGATAGGGCAGGATTAATGCTGCTCATAGAGCTTCCAAATGTGTCAAGTATGGGTCAATTATACAAGCTATTGACACACACATTAAGAACATAAGAACATAAGTGATGCCAATGTTGGATCAGGCCAATGGGTAGAAGCTCCTCCCTGGAGGCAGGCACGATTGTCAATCTTTTGCTGATTCCTAGAGGGTGGGTCCTCTCCTTCAATCCTCAGGTCCATAAGCCATGCTACTCCCATCACTAAAACTTATAACTTATTAACTCCAACAGTCAAAGAACTAAGAACAGAAAGAACAGTCAAGAACAGGAGACACAGGCCATCCACCAACTTTCTCCCACTGGGACTCTGACAGTATGGAGGGATTGACTGTCACTCCTTAGGACCACTGGGAAGGGAACACGGTAATAAACTTTCCGTTATCCAGTGGTCCAGGCTGAGGCAGTCACAACTCATAAGATGTACAAAAGCCGTATACCCCAAGAAGGGCACTTTAATTATCCTGTCAGAACCCATTGTAGGACTCCCCTCCTGAAAGAAACATCCACTGAAGCCTTCCTATCAATATGGTAGTGCTGAGTAAAGGT
The DNA here is from genome assembly GCF_001447785.1 of Gekko japonicus. Lineage (NCBI taxonomy): Eukaryota > Metazoa > Chordata > Lepidosauria > Squamata > Gekkonidae > Gekko > Gekko japonicus. The sequence goes on from NW_015164198.1 coordinate 131,145, forward strand.
GTGCACTGACTTCCACATGGCTATCTGGTGCACTGCTAACAGCAAAAAGGAAAGCCCTATAGGCTGCTGAGGTAGCAGATCCCCTTAGAGCAGGGGTGTCGAACTCATGAGGGCCGGATTTGACATAATTTGGACTTTGTCAGTCTGGGCCATGTGTGTCATAAAATGTAATGCCAGGTAGCAGCGATATAAAAATTATAAAGGACACAAACACAATTAAAGATATTATTATTGGAGCTCCACTTTAGGAGGGTGTGTTAAAAATAATATTTATCTGCAAAACTGAAGTGCCTTGAGTTTGTTGAACAATCTATTTTAACTGTGGTTAGTCCAAAACCTTCCACCACCACCCTTAAAAATATAACCTACAAATATAAATGGTCTGAGCCTAGGACTCAGGGGAAGAACATGAAATGGCCGAGCATTGCAAGCCTCTCCCCACCCCCGGTCTACTCAGAGTGGCAGTGGCTCTCCAGGGTCTCAGGTTTGTATGTACAGGGTGGTTTAAGATAATAATTTTGGGTATCCTTTTCTGCACTTGTTCTGCTATTATTCCATTGGAACTCCACATTAGGAGGCTATGTGTGTTAATATTTCTGCAAAACTGGAGTCCCTTGAGTTTGCAGAACTCTATATTTTAACCCTGGCTGGTCCCAGACCTCCCCTCCTCCGCACCCATAAAATGTGCCTCCCTAAATTGGAATGGTGGGGAAATAGTTTTATTTTATTTTATTTATTTATTTATTGCTTATATTTATATCCCGCCTTTCCAGACATCTGGCTCAAGGCGGCTAACAACATTAAAATGGCATAAAAAACCAAGTTAAAACAATTAATAAATACCATACCAGTTAGAACAACACCAGTTGCAATTAAATAGTGGGGTTTTGCAAAACAAGTTTTAAAATTAATACTTACTCAACAGTTGAATAACAGAGTATTGTAGAAATTTAGAGTTTTGTAATTAACATACACAGATTAAACACAGTTTTATATTTAAATATTTTATATATATTATTGGTACCCTTTTTGTATTGTCTGTAATTGGGCTGGTGATATACCGAATAAACTGAACTGAACCCGCCTGTCTGGTGTCGGGGGGGATTGTATTTAAAGGCATTGGAGAGGCTGGGCCAGCAGCAGGACTAAGGCAATCCTGCTGAGCAAACCTCCCTGGTGGCTGTAAGCATCCCACCTCCTCTCCTACACCTGACAGGCAGCTGCCTGTCCATTGTAGGGGGGGGAGTATTAGAAGCCACTGTGGAGGCTGGGCTGGCAGGATCACTAAGGCATTACTACTGGGGCAGGCTCCCTTGGGGCTTTAAGGACCCTGCAACCGCTGCTGCACCTGACAGACAACCGCCTGTTAGGTGTAGGAGGTGGGGGGAGTGTGTTGGAAGCAATCAGAGAGGCTGGGCCAGCAGCATTACTGCACCTCACAGGTGGTTGTTGGCCGTTCCTGATTTCCTCAGCTGTCATTAGCTGTCTGCAGTCTCCTGTAACTGTTGGCTTTTTTTTAACCTCAGAACACTGAGCTCTGCAGCTGACCAATCAGACAGTGGGGAGTGCAAAGAGGCAGACGCCTGGCAGCTGCATAGGAATCAATGGGGGGAGAACATTTTACCCCTTTTGACCCACTTAGGGGTTGAATTTCTAAAAATCCCTTCTTAGTGAGCACGTACATCACGGTAGGAGCGCTCTCCCTGAATTTGGTGTTTCTAGGTCCAGCGGTTTGGCCTGGGCATTGATTTTACGGTGAGGGTACTTTCTTTTATATATATAGATGGAAAGGGTGGTGCCTGTGGACTACGAAATCTGGCAATCCAACATAAGGAACCTCTTATACACATACCACATTAATCTTTCCTTGGTTTGTGGAATAGGTAGTGCAGCGGGAGATGGAGGAAATGGGTTATGTGGGCATCACAGAAGAGTCTGACAGCCCTTGGCAGAGCCTGCCAGTGCTGGTCTCAAAACCAGCTGGTGGTGTCAGCTTCTGCATAGATTTCCAGCAATTATATGGGACCTCCAAGTTCAATACCTGCCTAATACTGAGGATGGATTGCTCTTCCTATATGTGTGGAAGTCAGAATAAATGACTCTTGCAGAAGAGACCTAAGAGTTTGGCATGCACTTGGGGTGGGGTTACAGGACCAATGGAATCTAGGCCCTTACCCAGCTTGCAACAGGTTGCCTGGGAGATGCTTAGTTTTGCCACACAGTGTTAGAGGTCAAGTCTGCTACTGGAGCGTTAACTACTGGGAGTTTAAATCATTCCACTGCCACTGGAGCTAAGGAATAGAGCTGGGAGATGACTGGTGATTGGCCTTACAGGAGCCTCCAATTCTGTCTTGACAACTTTGTCAAAAACCAAATGGAAGGGAGAACTGCAGGAAGAGGCCTCCACGTTTGGGAAGGACCTGGTTGAACCCATGGGCTTTGTCAGATCAATCTCTTCTGGGTTTTTTGTTTTTGTTTTGGGGAATCTCCAGGATATGGAGAACCTTAGGCAGCAGTTTGGAGGGGGGGACTTCCTCCTGAGGAAAAAGGCAAGCATGCATGCATATCACCAGCAGCCCTTCTTCCTCAGAGAGCTGTCGCTCATCCCTGGTCAAGGAGATGTCTGACTGGTCCGAGATCTCCCAGTCTGGATCCAGCAATGGGGTATGCTCTCTACAACACACACAGGCAGGGGTCATTTCCTGCGGGAGTGCACAGGAGCAGAGCTCCGGCAGTAAGGAGCCCAGGGGGTGGGCACATGAAACAAGCCCCACCCTCTGCTCCCAGCAGCCCTCAGTCAGGCCACGAGGAGCAAGAAGCAGCCAGGTAAGTTGCAGAGCCCCCCCTGGCCCGCCTTCAGGTACAAGCTCTCCCTCCTCTGTGAGGGCAGATCTGCATGTTCCCCTCCCTCCCATAGCTAGCAATCCAAAACAGTCCAGTGGCACCTTCAAGACCAAGTTTTATTTAAGTACAAGCTCTCCCTCCTCCGTGAGGGCAGATCTGCACGTTCCCCTCCCCTCAATAGCTAGCAATCCAAAATAGTCCAGTGGAGCCTGAGCGGTGGGTGTTGCCTTCTGACACACTTCTGGTGATGCCAGGGGGTGTGGCATATGCAAATAAGTTATGCTAATGAGTTATGCTAATATGCTCCTGCACCTCTTTTTCTACGCAATGACCCCTGCACACAGGAAGGGGACCTCAGCTGCCATGAGTAAGAGCTCTTGGTTGAAGAGGGGGGAATAAAGGAGGTCCTCCCTCTTGCTGCTGTGTGCCAAAATAAGCAAGGCTGGCTCACGCTGCCATCTTCTCTCCCTGACCCCAAAGGAATACCATTAGGGACTCATCTCTCTTGGTCTCACTGAATTTGACAAACACCCCGCTTACTGCTCTGGACTACAAAGGACGCAAGAGGGAAAACTCAGCTGCAGGCTCCTAGCAAACCAGAGTAATGGGGTGAGCCTTTTGAAGCTCCAAACCCAGCCAAACCCAGACTGGGTGGAAAGAGTATTCCTTCTCCGGTCTTGAGGAATGGGTGCAGCTACCAACTGCCCTCTGCTGTTTAGAGGGAGCAACTGGGGAAGCTCTTGGCCATAGCATGGAGTCCCTACCACATTCCTCCCCTCCCAGGAAGAGAACCCTGGAGTGAAGGTATGCCAGAAATGTGCCCCTAACCTTGGTCCTGCAGTGATAGATGTATAAGCCCCTAAGGAAAGGCAGAGAGGAGAATAATTTTTTTTTAAAAGAATGTGAAGAAAAAGGAGTTTCTGCAATGAAATAATCACCTGTCTGCAAGCTAGACAGGGCCTACACTGGGGACTGAGAGAGAAAACCCCACTCATTAGGAGTCAGCAAAAAATGATGATCCTCCCTGCCTTTAGGGAGGAGTTTCTACCCATGAGTTGTGACTGCCCCACCTTGAACCGCTGAATAAATATCCTTTTCCCCAGTACAAACCCAAAATGGCATACATTGCTCTCATCTCCTCCATTTTAGAAGAAGAGATTGGAATTATACCCAGCCCTTCGCTTCCTGAAGGAGTCTCTGATCACCTTTCCCTTCCCCTCCCCACAACAGATGCCCTGTGAGCAGGGGCAGATTAACCATTAAACAGACTAAGCACGTGCTTAAGGCACCAGGGGCAAAGGGGGCACCACAAAGTTGGAAAAAGGGTGAAAAGCTTAGTTTGTACAGTATATTGTGTTATCATATGAATAAATGTTTGTATTGCTGCAACCTGCATTGTATATCTGGTCAGACAGGTCAACAACTAAAATGGACTGGGTCAGTGTGGAAAGGAGGGGGGCACCAAGATTGGTCAGTGCTTAGGGCACCAGTGAGTCTTAACCCGCCTCTGCCTGTGAGGTAGATGGGGCTGAGAGAGCTCTTTTGAGAACTGTTCCTGAGAGAACAGCTCTGAAAGAACTTGTAACTGACCCAAGGTCACACCAGCAACTGCATGTGGAGGAGTGGGGAATCAAACTTGGTTCTCCCATATTAGAGTTCACACTCCTAGCCAAACTGGCTCTCCAGTTCTTTCACTGATGCCCAAGGCACCCGCAGGCATCAAAGGTAATTATCAGGATGTGTCCCACTATACTGGGAGTCTGGTAACTCTAAGAAAGAGTACCTCCAAATTAAGGCTTCAATCCAGCCTAGATTCCCATGGCTACAAGGGGTGTGTGTGGTTTTCCCCGACTCCCCCCTCCCATTGGAGACCTCCATCCCTCCCTAAGATATTGCCAAATGCCCTCTGCCCCCCAGGAGCAGCATTTGAGGATGTGTTTTGAGCAGTTGTGGGATGGAGAGATCCATGAAACTCCCCCCCCCCCCCCCCCCCCACAAAGGCTCCAGGCAGCATTCAAGCCAGGGGCTTGAAGAGGGAGTTATACAGCATTCTTAAACTTATCATTAAGTTTTGACCATTAATGACTATTTTTTATTGTAGCTAAATGGCTGTTTTTAAAAAGTATCATCAAAGATAAACACTATGTGAAGTTCTCAAAAGTGATTTAGAGAAGGATTATTATTTTTCAAAACTAGAGCTTACCATGGCTAGGTCATTCCATCTGCTTTGTGCTTTGATACAAAGATAGTAATGAGCTTGTTCACAAGCTAGATCTGCATCTGCAGCGATCTGTTTGGGTCTCAGAAAAAAAGAAAAAAGTATTAAGTTAACTGTGATTTACTTGATGGAATCATTAATATTCCACAAGGTTTGTTTGGGTAAAATCTTTATAGATTCTTATCTCAACTATTTACATAACAATGAATTTCATGTAAATATTGTTACAGTTCTCCAACTGCTAGGGATGATACTTTTAAAAGTTCTTAATTGCTGCTGAGATTTGAGGAAGAAGATTTATACATCAAAGCAAAAACATAAAAGACAATTTGGGAAACAGAACAGTTTCATTGTGAGCACAAACTAAAACTACTATGAAAAAGCTGAAATAAAATTCTATGGGCGGGACCCAGCCAGCTTTCCCACTCAATCTCACATAATTCCTCTCCTTAGGAAACCCCCCCCCCCATTTTGCATGTTTTTTGTCATTTTTTTTTTGGTGGTCATAAAGGACCACTTCCTTCTTTTCAACAGTGAAAACCTGGTTGGATCAAACTCATAGGGATACAAATTCAATAGAACTCAGGACCAAACTAGATATGACACAAAGAAAAGTAGCTGAGAAGGATGGCTGTTGAATGGACAGATGACAAGAGAGAAATGGAAAGGGTTAAGCAATCCCCCTCCCTGCCCTCTCACCTGCTACTCTTCCATTCCCAATCTCAGCTTCCCAACACATTTAAAAAACAACAACACCTAGATATGAGACACTATAGCATGTCACATTTATTTTGGCCCCCAGGTAAACTGCCATAGACATCATTGAAAGCAATGAAATAGCATTTAGTTGTACAAAGTTTCACTGATTTCAGTGGGACGGATAGCTATTCTAAATATTATGCAGAATCAACTGGCAGACAGGGACCATAGAATTCTGTGCTGTTTCACTTCAGGCTGCAGTGGGAGTCATATCTTTGATCATGTGGTATACATGAAAAAGGTATCCCTCTCGCCTTTCTCCATTTTTGCCTCTCGATCATGCCTCATTTTAGGTCACCTACTTATTTATTTATAAATTAGATTTATAAATCGTTCAATCCCTGAGTACTCAGGGCTCTGAGCATTGAACAACAATAAACACATATAATGTCCACACAGCGATTAAAAACTGATAACAACAATTCCATAAATAAAAACAATTTCATAAGTAACAATTCATAATTATTCAGATGGAGTAGATCCAATTATAAATCTAATTATAATTGTGTCCCCACCTCGTAGGTGGGAACGTAGTTGAGGGTTTGCTTCTCCCAAAATATTTTTGTATTACATTTTAACAAGCCAAAATCACAGCCTGGAAAACACGATCTCCTTGAATCACTCTTCCTTAATTCTCTAACCTCTTGAGCAGCCCATATCTCTGTCTCCTATTTTCCTTTGACTGGCTCTCAGCTACTCTCAAAACTCCAGGCCTCCTGGAGTCCTCATGCTCCCCCCCCCCCATTGATTTACAAAACTGTATTTTTTATATACCTGGAGAGTTCCATATGCAGTTTTGTTGCTTTCATTCTAATGATGGGGGCCCACTTGGCTATTCAAAGTAGTGTTCATTATTTATCTTTAATTCTGATTTAATATGAAATGTCCTTTTTAAAAAAAATAATATTTTATTGATTTTATAAACTATATTCTACATTCTAAAGGTAAGGGTACAGGGGGGAAACCTATCACTAACTTATAACAAGAATATTTGTAAGCTGACAAATGCATACATCACTCTTGCAATAATATTGATATTATGATAAACATAGAATTATAAAAGCAGAGAGATCAAACTTCTATCGATTATAGCTTAATTCGCTTAAGTCAGGTAATATTATAATCCATAAAAGAAAACTTTGATCTCTTGGGCTTCTTCACTTTTGGAGTTTTGGGTGCTTCTCCTTTTTCAGACTCTGATGTTGAACTGCTGGAATCACTTGAAGAATTATCCGATTCTTCCTCACTGAGTTCCTCTCCTTCTTCCAGATTAAGGTCCTCATCTTTATCTATGGCCAATTGTTTTTTCAAAAAGGTTTTGGCCTTTTGGACAGAGTCAATTTTAACTTTCTTGTACACGATTCCTTCTGGGAAGCTCCATCTGTAGGTTATTGCTTTGTCTTGTAGGAAAATAATTAAGTCTTTATACTGTCGTCTTCGTTTCCGGATCTCAAATGGAATGTCTTTCAGAATTTTAATTTCTTCTTCATTGATTTTAAGTGTTTTTCCCGCAGTAGCTTTTAAAACATTGTCTCTCATTGTTCTCTTTGAGAATTTAATGTAAATTTCGCCAGGCAGTTTATTTTTTCTTATAAAATCAGGGTAAGTACGGTATGCCAAGTCCATGTCACTTTGTAGATCCTCCTGTTTAAGGTCTGAAATTAAAGCTATTGCTCCACTTATTGTTGTATTTATGTCTTCTCCCTTCAGGAACTCGTTGGAAGCGTAGAACATGCATAGATTTATCAAGCTGAAGTTGAAGTAGTTGGTTTTTATCTGTATTTCTTTTCTTCTTTTCTTTTAGTTGTTGCTTAATATCAATAGTCCTTGTTTCAACTATCTTGGAATACAAATAGAGAGGAAGATGGAGGTTATCTTGTTAACCAGAAGCAGAAAATATTAGAATTTCTGGACTACATGAATGTGAAAGGAGCTAAGCCAGCAAGCACTCCTATGGTAATGAACTACCTGAATCAGTAAGGAAGTAGTGAACTTCTGCCTGACAACAAGCAATACAAAGAAGCAATTGGAAGACTGCTGTACATAAGCACATTGACACATCCTGACATCACAGCAATTGTGGGCATATTATGCAGAAAGACAGAATCACCAAACAAAATGGCCTGGAATGCAAGACTTGCAAGGTACTTGCATGGCACTGCACATCTGAAATGAAAGTTGTCAATAAGTGACAATCCCAGACTAGTGGGATACATAGATGCAGACTGGGCAGGAGATACTCCAGACAGAAAGTCAACCAGTGGACCCTTATTCTTCTATGGTGTGTGAGCAGTCAGCTGGAACAGTAGGAAACAAGAAACTGTACCTGTATCCTCAACTGAAGCTGAATATGTATCTGCAGCAGAAGCATGCAGACAACTGAAATGGATCCTGCAACTAATGCAAGACTGTGGGATAGAGGAACCCAAACCAGTAAAAAACTTGTGCAGAGAGAGAAGATCAACTCAGGAATGAAACACACAGATGTGAAGCATCACCTAGAAAGAAACATGCAAGAAGAATAGTTTGTTGAGTTGGAACACTGTCCTACAGATGAAATGATTGCAGACACACTCACTAAGACAATTTCTCAAGGGAAGTTTGAAAGATGTGTAAGAAGATGAATCTTGTGAACTTTGTACATTAGACCTTGAGAAGAGGTGTTGGGAAAAGGCAATGTCTGGTGTACAAAGAAGAAGAGACGAAGACCCTGAAGGGGGCAACATGACAATTAGATAAGATGGTGAGGACAGTGGCTTCTCCCTACTGTTAAGTGTCATTCCTTGTCTGTCTCTAGATTGCTAGTTTTAGGGCAATTTCCCCCTTCTTCTCAGAAGTTCTTTGCTCAGTTTTCTCTCTCTCTCTCAGCTAGAGATGTAGTTAGGAACCTGTATCTGTCTCTCCTCTTTCCTATCAAGTATGTTAGTTCCTAAATAAACCTTTATCTACTCTTTATCAGGTTGTGCACCATTGCTGTGTTAATTACTCTGACCAACAGTCCCAAGTCTTCACTTGGCAACACACTCCTTCCTCTCACTCCCCAAGGTGCCAATTACAAATTGGGTAACCACCAACTGCCACCAAGGACTCTTAGGAGTATCTCTTGACAGACGGAGAGATACATCTAACACGCCATACTAGTTTATGCCCATTACAAACTGAGTAACCACCAACTGTCACTAATGACTCTTAGGAGTATCTCCTGCCAGACGGAGTCATACTTCATTGCTGTTTAGAGGCCCTACCTAGTTGCTGTTCCTCCCACTAAGTTTCTACAAGCAAGTGCAGGGAAGTCAACTGCACAATTCTGAGCTATCGTGCTCCAGATATGGCAACCTCCTCTGCTGCCCTTCCCCATTACCACAGTTTAGCTAGGAAGACCAAATAAGGTGTGGCAAGTTTCCAGAAATCAGACTTAGAGGGTTCAAAAGATAAGAAAGCTTAATAAATGAATAAATGAATACACATGTTCTCTTCAAGCTTTCAGGATGAGCAAGGAAACACAGAAAAGGTGAAAACACACAGTCCTCTTTCTCTTCTCTAAATACTTCCTAAATGATGTTTGATTCAGGACAGTCTAGCTTTACTCGTAGTTGCAATGTTAGATTTACAATAGAGCTCTAGGTTGGGACTCCTCCACATTGTTCCCTGCCTCATGGACAAGATGGAGTCTCTAGGGTGAAAGCTTAGTCCATCATGGCTTGTGCCCATCCAAAGAGCTTCTGAAAACGAAAATGTGTCCATGAACAGAGCTTAGTCACAATTAATGCAATATTAGGGTATGTTCCTGTGGAGAGGGCATTTTGTCATTCCAATTGAAAAGCCCTTCCAGTTTTGAGATTCAGTATGGTGTAGTCATATTGGGCCCAGTGTCTGCAACAACTGTTTCTCGGTTCATTATAAAACCAAGTAATAGCTGGTTAATTTTCCAGATGTGCTGTGGATGTCAGGAAAATCACTCTGTAATGGTAGATTGGGTCAAAATCAAGCTTTCTGGCATGCATCTAGAACATTTTTACGATATGAAAGGAATGTAGTGGTGAAGATGCTGCTATGAACTTCTGGTCATGAATGGAACCTTCCGTGCTGCCTCCTTTCTTTATTTTTGAAAAGCAGAAATGGGTGGTAAGCAGTTAAGGTTCCTGCCATGGTTTGCTGGCTGACTATAGGCTTCCTCCACTGAGCACTACAGCATGGGGAGAGGGGACCAAAGGGTGTCTGTGTGAATCAGCCATTGCCCAATATGGTCCTAATTTCACTTTAGAGTGCAGCCCCCCCCCATAGCTAGCAATCCAAAACAGTCCAGTGGCACCCTTAAAACCAAGTTTTATTCAGGTACAAGCTCTCCCTCCTCTGCCAGGGCAGATCTGCGTGTCCCCCCTTTCCCCCAATAGCTAGCAATCCAAAACAGTCCAGTGGAGCCTGAGCGGTGGGTGTTGCCTTCTGACACACTTCCGGTGATATCAGGGGCTGTGACATATGCAAATGAGCTATGCTAATGAGTTATGCTAATGAGCTCCTGCACCTCTTTTTCTACGAAATGACCTCTGTTAGAGTGTATGGGGTATAAATGAAGTAAATATAAAGCATATAAATCAGCAATAGTTTCATACTTTTCTAAGTCTACTGAAGTGAATGGGCTTAGAAGTGTGTGCCTCTGCTTAGATACACAGGGGGAAATGTTACTCTCGTCTTCGCGAAAGGCTAGGAGGGAGAAAAATACAGACTCTTACCAAAATTTCCATTGTCTGGCTGAAAAAGATATCTATTAGGCTGATCTAATTGAAATGTAAACCAATGTCAAATCTACCACATTTCTTTTAAGGCATCATTATAAAGAATAGACATCAAGGGTATATCCCAAGTACTGTTTTGTATACTTACACAAACTGAGATTATAGACATTTCTGTTATGAAATTTCATTATGAGCCAAAGTGTGCTGTTCACTCTTTTTGAAACACATCCAAAAATTAAGTATATTAAGACCAATTTGTTCACCCTGCCAGTAAATACTTTCCTACAAGGTCTAAACCAATTTAGGCTCTGTCACATGGGAGGTTTAGGGCCGGAAGAGAGACGGATTGGGGGTGCAGCAAATGGGCACGATCACACCACAACATCTGGGAAGCGGCGTGCACCCGGCCCCAATCCGGCCCTTCAGGCCGAAAATGCGCATGAAAAAAGAACTTGCAAAAGAGCAGGACTTACCCGAAACGGTGCATCAAGCGCGGCTGTGAGATCGTCGGCGCACCCGTCTGCAGGAGCAATTGAGGCTCCCGGCCGAACTGCGCATGTGCACACATGCACAGCCGGCTGCCTCACTCTCCCTTCACTAGCTCCCCCCCCCGGCATCTGATTGTGCCGGGGAGGAACTGCGCAGCGGCTCAGGGGATCTATCTGATCCCGCCGCAGTGTGTCTTTTTTTTTTGGTGCGGCTCTAAAAAGCCACACTTTGGTCGTGCTCCTCCCCCCCCCGTGTGGCAGGGGCCTTAGTAATGCAATGACAATAGCTAAACTGAATATTAAGAACTGCTAAATCCCTGCTTGTAAAAAGTGTCCATTAAATGTTAGCTGTTTCTAAGCTCATATCAATTTATTGCTTAGGGGTTGCAAAAAGGAAGAATAAGAATGTGGGGAAAACCACCCTTTTAATCCCTGCTGTCTTTCCTATCCAAGAGAGTTTCAGTTTTAGCCATCTTTCAGGTCTATATACTTCTTGTCTCAACTTTTTGAGTGATACACCTTGTACAGTGTGTGTGGGAAGTTACCTGTCAATGACTCGCCTGGCAGGGCAGGACACTGGGCCCAACAGCAAGACTCACCTGGGTGGAGCAGGGTGAGACTGGGAGCAGGAGAGTGTAGCCATGGTAGCCTCAGCAACAGAGCAACAGAGGTAACAGGCAGGTTTGGGCAAGGGAACAATGGCTATCTAGGCCCAGGTGGTTTAAGTCAGGGTGTGGATATGGAGTACAGGAACTGGCTATGGCACAAGGGCACAGAAAAGGGGAGGGTGGAGCTTAGGGTTTCCAAGTCCCCT
>NW_015164198.1:143111-147878 GCF_001447785.1 Gekko japonicus
GCACACACACTTCGGCCCCCCTACATTCCCAAGGCCCCCCCCACTAGAAAGGCTTTAGCTACGGCCATGGCTGCCTGAGGTTGGGGCAAGATCTCATAGGGGTCTTTCATTGAAGCAGGGACCCCCTTCCTAGTCAATGACTTCAACAGAAGGGGCGTGGGGATTTCGTATGTGCTATTTACAGCTTCTTCAGTAGAAAGGTAGAATAGAAATTCAGCGACAAAAAATCCCCTGCCTTCTCTCTTTTTTATATATATATAAAACAACAACCCAAGCCCTGACATGATTCATAGAAAATTATATGAATTATTGAGTTCTGCACTCCATTGTTAGAAAATCAGTTCTTTTGTCCCTATATTACTTTTAATAAGCTGATTCATGGCCGTTGCCATATTCTGTCCTCTTACAAGAAGCAGAATGATAAAGAAGGTTAACGGTACAAAAAAAAAAAAGTCACCAGAGGTAGGTCAGAGAGTTTCTTTTTCTGACATGGACTCATTAGAGGAGGAGAACACAGCAAGGGTGGCATTGATCACCATAGCCCGTGCACTCTTAAAGGTTAATGATTAGGGTAATTAGCTGACCTATAGGAACCAGATAGCATTCAGTGGAGATCAGTGACAAGTGGCAGCAGTTATTTAAGCAAGACCTGAAGCAGAGTCATGAATGCTGCCAGCTACCGTAAAAAATGGCTCTCCCCTGAGCCTGGTTAAAGAGCTTATTGGGGGGAGAAAAAGTTAGTGTCACTTCTTGCAATAAATTTGATCAGGTCTGTTTCCCTTGTCGCCCTGTTCCTTTATGTCTCTGTCTATCAATATTCCCTAAAGACGGCACAGCATGTGTTCCGGAGATCAGCACTTAAGCACACCACTGATGCTAACAATATGCCATAGTCGGCGCTAGAGGAATATGGCCCTGATCTGTCTGGGCCAAGCGAGGCCAGTCTCGTCAGATCTTGGAAGCTAAGAAGAGTCAGCCCTACTTAGTATTTGGATGGGAGCCCACCAAGGAATACCAGGGTCTCTCTGCAGAGGCAAGCAATGGCAAACCACCTCTCTTTGTCTCTTGCCTTGAAAACTGTATGGGGTTGGCGAAAGCTGGCTGTGACTTGAGAGCACTTGCCTCCAAAGAGTATTGGGCGGGGCGTTGTTTGAAGCTCGGGTAACAGAAGTTTCATATCTTAAGGAGATGTGTGTTTCGGGGGGAATGGAACAAAAGATGTAGGTTGTGTTGAATGTTGAGGAGTTTCAGTTTTCCTGTGAAGATTTGCATCTTATTTAAAGATAATAATCATTAGACTAAATTAGAGTGTGGGACCGGGGAGAGCCTGGTTCGAATACCCACTTTGCGGCGGAAATGTGCTGGTTGACCTTGGGAGACTGACACACAGTCAGCCTAACCTACTTTACAGAGTTGTTGTGAAGATAAAACGGAGAGGAGACATAGAGTGAGTTACAGTAATCCAGCCTTGAGGTGACAGTTGCATGGATCACTGTGGCAAGGTTGGAGTTAGATAGCAAGGGGGCCAGTTGCCTGACTTGGCACAGTTGGGAAAATACCTGCCTGGCAACATTTGCTACCTGGGCTTCCATAGATAAGGAGGTATTCAAGAGCACACTGAAGCTCTTGACAGTTGGTGCCAGTGTTAGTGGTATACTGTCAAGTGCTAGGAGTTGGCACTCTAGCCTCAGGTCACACCCACCCAGCTAAGGATCTCAATCTTCGATGGATTCAGTCTCAGTCAGCTCTGTTTCAGCCATCCAGCCACAGCCTCCAGTCCCTCAGCCAAATTAGATGGGGATGCAGCCAGCAGGCTGTTCATCAGCAGATACAGCTGGGTGTCATCAGAATACTGGTAGCAACTCAGCCCCAAACTCTGCACCAGCAGGGCGAGGGGGCACATATAGATGTTAAATAGCATAGGAGAGAGGACTGCCCCTTTAGGTCCCTGTATAGAAATATTACTTTCTATATTCACATGTCTTCTCCTGTGATTAAATTCTGATGTGTCTTATTTCCTGTTGCAAGCCAAATGGTAGGGCCAGATGGCCGGAGCAAACTTTATAGCTATGCCATATACCACATTCCTTCACACCTTTCTGCCAGAGAGTCAGACAATGAGGCTCCACACTCTGGCCCACTTGCGACCAGTCATGTGCACAATGAAGTAGCTGGAGTTTGGGTCAGCTGACTGCAGGCAGGGTCCCCAAACTTCCAGCCAATCCCACAAACCTGATGTTAGCAACCATGGCAACCAACAATTGGGCACACCCATGTCCACTCGCAATTGGCTGATGGCCACAGCTAATTTGTGACTGGAATTGGGGTATAATTGATTGATCCCTATGGGAGTGAGTCTCTTAGCTCTCCCTTCCTCGTCTTGTCATTGTCTGTTTTATGACACCTGAAATGCTGTCTCTTGGGAAACAAAGACCTGCTTTGTGACTTGGAGCACATGGGTGTGCAAAGATGGGATTTCCCTTCAAAATCCCTTGGACTATTTTGGACTGTTGGATGTTCCTGAATTGGTAACTATGTATCTTTAATGTATAGTTAAGGCAAAGAGTCATAGGTTTTTCTTGTTTTCAGTATCCTCTAATAGTTTGTTGCTATGCTCTGTACTGAATAAAGATCCTTCTTATTTCTAATTGCTTCTGATGTTGTAACTTGCGCTCCAAGGCTAAAATCTTGTGTCTAACGCTGACCACATAAAGAGCTACCCTGTGATATTATTCTGTCCCAGAGGCCAACTGAGAGTTTGGAATCTTGGCTCTCAATGTTAGGTGGGGACCCTTGAAGAGATTTTGGTGGCAAATTGTTTTGAAAACCAGAGAGGATATAGACAATCTCGTGGTCTGTTGTTTAATGTGCTGAAGATACAGGGTTCCCTCGCTTTCCTGGACTGGACTGAGTGGGTTAATCCTGTACAGTCCCCACCGGGGAGAAAGGCGGGTTATAAATGAAGAAAATAAACCATCTTTTTGAGAGGGAATCTTTCATCTAGGACTTGAATAACACAGAGAGGGTATGTTGAGAGCACACTTGACCATGCGTCAAAAACCAAGAGGGTTTTGTTGTTGTTGTTTTGATACCACAAAAAGCAAAACAAAGTGGCTTGTGCTGGCTCTCCTCTAGATAACAATAAAGTACTGTCTTAGGGTTTTTCTTTTGAAATACAGCATCGTCCTGATGCAGAGAGATGGGTTTTCCCATTGATTAAAATGGCATCATCATATTAAAGAACATAAATGGGGAAGGTGATCAAGGGAAGAGAGCTTTTCAGGACTGTTTCCATCATTCAGGTAATTATGTGCTCAGAGTAATCAGGGATCTTTATATAGTAGGTGACACATGCTTGGATTCAGGGGGGCATTTCTGTGGGTGGAGGGTTTTTTTCCTTGTGGAACAGGACTTTCCCACTCCCCACTCCCACTGGAGCCAAAAATGCCACCTGAATGGCTGTTCCTGGGGTTCGTCTGTGCCCCAGGAGGAGCATTGGGAAAGTATTTGGGCTACAGGAGGAGAGGGAGATGAAAAAGTCACATTCTGTGAAGAGAAATCCTTTGCCCACTGAAATAGTCTGGTATATACATGTTTTACTCTGCTAAATACATGTTTATGCAAGGTCTGTGTTGGTCTAGGAAACCGAGGTTCAAATTCCAATCTATTTGAAAGCATCGCTGTGAACATAAAACATAGGAAGGAAGAACCATGTGCCCTGAGCGCCTATGTGGAAGGGCAGGATAAAATTAAACATACAGTTAGCTATGGTCTTTTCCTTCTTTCCCAAGAACCACCTTTTGGTACAAGGAATGACTAAACCCCATTAATGAATAAGTTTTGCACAACATCAGACATGTAGGAGTACATTTTGTTTGAAAGTAAACCAAAAGGAAAAAATTACCATAGGTTTGCCAGCCTTTGGCTGGTAACCCCAGAAGCTTTGGTGGGTAGGACAAGGCACATGCAGCATTGTGTGATGCTGTAATATCACTTCCGCAGCTTTCACGGGGAACAGAAAGCAGGGATTTAAAGGGACTCAGATTCCATTTAAACCCCTACTTTCTGCTCCATCCATAAACTGCCACAAACTGCTTTAAAAGTTCTTGGACATTCATGACCCATCACAAACGTCTGTTCACAAACTAAGAATAGGGCAAAATTAATCACACATTTTGTTTTGTGGTTCAGTTTGTGCCCATCCCTATTACGGAGTTTGACTGTTATCTCCCCCCACTCCTGGCTGAACAAAGGAACTGGGATTTTTTAGTCACTGTAAATGTTATTATAGCAAAATCTGGGTCTCCAGGCTCCTTACAGGTGTAAATTAACTTAGCATGACTGGTGATAATTTCTCTATTTGTATTAGAATTTAATTTTACAGGATTACATTTCACCCTGTATTTCTTGCATTTCATGGTCTCCTGATCCTGCTGTTTGCTTCTTCTTTTTTTACATAGCCCTTCCAAAATTGCATAGTGAAGAGGCCTTCACTGAATCTAAAGAATTGGACACCACGAAATATTATATTGGAATAAAATTGTGTTAGTCCATAAGGTACCACTGAAGAAAAAGAAGAAGAGATTGGATTTATACCCTGCCCTTCACTCTGAGTCTCAGAGCGGCTTACAAACTCCTTTTCCTTCCCCTCCCCACAACAGACACCCTGTGAGGTAGGTGGGGCTGAGAGAGTTCTCTCAAGAACTGCTCTTTCAAGAGCAGCTCTGACAGAACAAGGTCATCCAGCAGCTGCAAGTGGAGGAGTGG
>NW_015164198.1:148404-160487 GCF_001447785.1 Gekko japonicus
GCATTTAATCACTACACAAAACTGGACTTCTTTTTATTTTTGGCTGTGTAGCATTCATATGATCCTGACCCTTTTGTAACTTTATAAGATGGGGGACCCTCTTACTGCTGTTAGGTTAGAATCTCAAGAAAATGCTTATCTTTAAAAATCTTCAACTACACTGGGAGACGGGTTCTCCTGCCCACCCGTTTCCCATTTCAGTCCTCTTCTCCCTTCCTCCCATCTGCTGGGTGGAGTATCCGGAATTCTGCCCACCACAGCAGACAGATGGCAGGGCCAAGGAGGCCATCGTGGGAGAAGCCTCAGCTGCCTCTGGGGAGTTTAAAGCCTCTGAGCATCCTGTGAATTGCAGACTGGGAGTCCTGGGCACCAGGCATGAAAAACTGCTGACTTCTGAGTGTTAAAAGATATTTGCACATTCACCCGAAATACCCTCCCTCGAAATAGTAACCAATCCCTCATTTCTACTTCTGTTCCTGCTGGGAAAAGCTGCCCTATTTCATTACTGTTCTTGGATGCACAGAGTTTGGTTTTTTT
The DNA here is from genome assembly GCF_001447785.1 of Gekko japonicus. Classification (NCBI taxonomy): domain Eukaryota; kingdom Metazoa; phylum Chordata; class Lepidosauria; order Squamata; family Gekkonidae; genus Gekko; species Gekko japonicus. The sequence continues at coordinate 148,942 of NW_015164198.1, forward strand.
TAAAAAAAAGATATGCTGACTATCTCAGAATAAACAGAAACTCCTTAATTCCACATTGAGTTAAGCAGATTATTTTCCCACACAATATCTGCTGTCACAGGAGGGGAAAAAAAATTGCTCCGTTTTTCTGTCTGTTCTGATTTTTATTTCAGTGTACTAAATCAGGTATGGCTTTTCTTTCTTTTTTAAACATCTGCTCTATTATTTTTTCCCCCTTGTCTTCAAGTACGGCAAGCCATAAAGCTTTAGTCTAGATTCAACTCCCGTCAATCATTTAGCTACTAAAGTAAAAGGTGCCTAATGCATCTTTTCCATTTGATACTGGAATTGTGAATCTGTTTTCTGGGTTTCAGTACTAATCAAACATGTTTCTGAGAATTTTTTTTTACTGGATCTGTTTTGGTACACCCTATACTGTAGGTCATCCATAGGAAATAGATTTGTACACTATAAAGGCAAGCAAGAGACACTTTGCTTCAGGCAAGCTGTTGGCCCTTTTGGGGAATGTTGTAATTCTATCACAATTGTACTGGTATAACTTATATTTTAACATTAAACTGCCTTATAAAGTGCTAGAGATTAAATGCTTGTTCTTAATTGGAAAGAGAGTAGCCCAAAGGCACAGAAGTGTGCCTATTTTTTCCTCCTAACAATCTAATTAATAATCACAGCAAACATTTAAAGAACAGACGGACCATATTGGCAGTTCAGAAATCGTGCCCTACCTTTTAAAGTTAACCTTGTGCTAAAATAAATCTAGACCTAGCTCAATGTTTCCTGAAAAACTACACAGCCACATGACTTCTCTGTATCTCCCAGAAACTAGCTGACGTGATTGCATGGTAGAATATTGACATGCTCAGTGTCTTTGGCTGCAGTCATACATACTAAATAATCCACTTTCAATCCACTTTGTGATTACTGTGTGAACTGGCAAAATCCAGTTGGAAAGTGTACTGAAAGTGGATTGAAAGTGAATTATTTAGTGTGTGTGATTGCAGCCTTTCTGATTAGTTTGATTAGTACTTATATAACTCCTCTGTATATGGCAGCCAATGACATGATGCATGAGTAAGTAATGCTAAATACGATGGCTCCACACCAAGGGTTGGCAGTCTCCGGGCGGTGGCTGGAGGTCTCCCAGAATGACAATTGATCTCCAGGTTTTAAAAATATTTTTTTTTTATTTCCAAGTTTTCCAATGAACAAATCAAAAACAAAGCAATAAGGCCATTGAGGGGACATAGAAACCAGTTCAGAACCATAATAACACATGCAAGGTAATTTAGGAACAGAGATTGATAACAATGTGAAAGAGAAGTTCAAAAGTTATAGAGATTAGTACCCCTGGAAAAAAATGGCTACTTTTGAAGGTGTCATTATATTCCATTCAGTTTCCTCCATGCCCCAAACCCTGCCCTCCCCAGGCTCTACCCCAAAATCTCCTGGAATTTCCCAGTGCAGACCTGGCAGCCATAATCACACCATATATCCGCTTCAACACCATGCAACAGCAGGTACAAATAAATAATATGGGTTGGCAGGAGCTGTATGTTTCAAAGAATGCATTGTTTGGCCCTCATAGCTGGGTTGGAAGACTGAGACTGATTCCGCAAAAGCAGTTGTTCCATCCTCGGTCTGCCATTTGCCCCAATAGTACTGCTCCCTTTCTGACCCAAAGGCACCTCAGTGCACCCTTGCAGGACGGAGGAGCAAGAAGACGTGGGGAAAATCGAGGGGGGGAGAGATGCAGGTCAGAATGCAGCCACGCAGCAAATAGTGGGGAATTGAGCAGTAGGACCAGGGGAAACAGCAGACCAAGGGTAGATCAACTGAAGCCCCGGTCACATGGGAGGATTTGCCCCACGGGAGGGAGGGATCAGGGGCGCATCAAGCGGGCGTTATCATATCGCAACATGTGGGAAGCAGCATGCACTCGTCCCTGATCCGTCCCTTCTGGGCAAAGATACGGCTCAAAAAGGTAGCACCAAAAGAGTACTACCTACCGGTTGCTGCGCACCACGGGCGGGCGTCTGATCGCCGACGCGCCTGTCTCTTCCGCAGCAAGTGAGGTCCTTCTGAACTGCGCATGCACACGCATGCGCAGTGGGCTCGCCTCACTCTCTGGTCCGTGGCTTCCCCCGGCATCTGATCATGCCGGGGAGGAACTGCGTGGCGGCTGGGGGGATCTGTCTGATCCCGCAGTTGCTCTTCTCATTTGATACGGCTCTAAAAAGCCGCACTTCAGCTGTGCCTTTCCCCCTAGTGTGACCAGGGGCTGATTTTGTAGAATCAGTTTGAGTCACTGAGACAAAAACCCCCAAAGCACATAATTAGTAGTGGTCATGTCTAGAGATGCCACAATATTCAGATAATGGCCTGTATTCTAGCACTCCAATCGGCTGGTTCTTCCTCTGACAGAACAGTCACCTAAGTCAATATCAGATGTCTCTACTCAGTTGACAATCATCAGCTGATAATGCTGAATAAAAACAGCACCATTGCTGAAGCCTCCATGCAGGCAGCCATCCTGTTTGCTGCTAAATGATAATAGTAACACGTGCAAGCAAGCTATCATTGTGCTGTATGGTGCATATATAGCATCGCACAGTTGCCTGGGCAATGGAATGTCACCCCATTCCCAACATTCCTGGAGATTTGGGGTGAATCCTGGGGAGGACAGGGTTTGGGGAGGGGGGAGACCTCAAGTGGGGTATAATTTCCTAGAGTTCACCCTCCAAAGTATCCTTTTTCTCCGGAGGAACTGGTCTTTGGTGTCTGGAGATCAGTTGTTATTCTGGGAGATCCCCAGGCACTACCTTGTAAGGACCCCAGCCCCTCCTCCGGCCGAGACCCCCTTGATTAGTGGGGTCCCACTTTTATTTTGGACTTAGTTGTTTTAATAGGGACCTCCTTTTAGAGCCTAAGTGCCGGGGGGGATCTGAAACTTGGAGAGTCTCATAAAGGCACCTGGGTTCAACCATAACATTGGAATATCTCAGGGAAGGGTGAGCTGGAATTGTGCAGTCTCCCCCAGCTCAAGTGGCATATTTGTTCTCAAGAACAACAACAACAAAAAACCCTTTCAATGCTAAGCTCCAAGGTATGCCTGATACAATCATATCCCTTGCTTCAAGGGATACTTCATCAAGGAAAGCCATAGTTCTGGCACAGCTGTTCTTGAAAAAGAGTAGTTTCTATCACTCTCAGTCCCACCTACCTCACAGGGTGTCTGTTGCGGGACGGGGAAGAAGGAGTTTGTAAGCTACTCTGAGAACTCCGAGTGAAGGGTGGGGTATAAATCCAATCTCTTTTCTTCTTCTCTTCAGTGTGAGCCATTTCAAGTTATAGACAGTTGTGCAACCCTTAAGTATCACTAATCCAATCCAACCGTTGATAGGCTATCAGGACACATAAACCCATCATTCACTCCCAGTTCTTTGTCAATAAGCTAAAACCATCCAACGATAACTCCACCTTGGAATATCAGGTCTTCCCCATCTAATCTTCACACCAAATTTTGACAGCAATTTTCTTCAAACTGCAGTTACCAGACAAATTCATATTTCATATCTTAGACCAATCATATTCCTGGGAAAGTGGGCTCCCATGTCTAGCTATGGTACCCTTCCCCATAAAAAGACCATCGCAACTCACTGGAAAGTGTGGCAGGTTTTCCCACTGCCTGAAAAAAAAAATTCCTCACTGTACTCCTTGGACTTCAGCTGCATTTACCCCTGGACCTCTCCAGACTTCAAGCCCGTTATTTCAGGTTGTATGTCCAGGGCCGGCTCGAGGTGCTTCTGCGCCCTAGGCAGGCGCAGATGCCAACCTCCCGGTGGGGCCGGGAGACCCTTTTGCTGCCGCCGCCTCCCCCCCCAGGGGGAGGGCGGGTGAGCTGCAGAGCGGGGCTGGCTCAGGGGCGGGGCGGCACGGAATGGCACACACACACTCGTGCATGCCCCGTCAAGCCTGGTCGGGGGGAGGGGGGAGCCTCCTAGCTGGCCTGCGCGGCGCAGTGGGCCCTGGATCGCCAGCCCACGCCGGGGGCTGGCTTGGGGGAGCAGAAGTTTGGGGCTTCGCTTCTATCTCTCCCTGGTGGCTCTTGCCTTCCTGACCTTGTCAGTTTCAGGTGCTCATGCCCGCCAGCCCTTCGCCGGCGCCCCATCCGAGCCTGCCTTCAGTCGATTGTCGCGACTGGAGGCTGGGGATTCCTGGGGGGTCGTTGGACTGTCTGTCTGTGTCTCCGTGCATCTGCATTAGAAAGGGGCAGCGGGGCTGGGCGGCACGGAGTGGCACACACACAGACCACAACAGGGACTAAAGGGGTGGGGGGGCCCAAGGCAGGTGGCTTCGCAGACTCAGGGAGGAGAAGAAGAGGCCTCTCCTCGGAATCCCATAGCCAGGAGGCGACCCCAAGGGGAAGGTGGCTGGCCAGGCCGCAGAAGGAGAAGGCCGGAGGCTGGCCCAGGCAGACCCTCTCCAGGCGGGGCCGCTCAAGCAAGCCTGATGCTGCCCCCTCCTCCTCCTGGTGGGAGCGACGTGCTCAGGAAGGGACTGGGGGGCTGGCAGAGAGACCCCCATTTCCGAACCTCCCCCTGTCGGGCACCAGGCAGGACCGACTCCCGTTCCTCGCCCGCGGGGGGTGGGTAGAGACGATACACCACCTGCAGGAGGAGGAGGCACCCGCCAGCCCCAGTTGGGAGGGGAGGGAGGGAGAGAGATGCCCCCGTGGCCGGAGCCCACCCCCACCCACCCCGTCCAAGGCGCCCGAGCCCGCCTGCCAGCCGAGCCTGTCCCGGCGACATCCAGCCCCGGAGGAAGCGGAGCCTGGCTGGCTGGGACCCTGGGCAGCGCCTCGACACACTCATGCTAGTGCAGTGGGAGGGGGGCTCGGCTGCTGCGGGGCCTGAGGCTGAGGGTGCAACCCCCCAGCGCTTCTCGCCTCTGCTCCTCGCCAGCCATCATAGCGGCGGCGCTCCGCCGGTTGGGGGGGCGCTTTGGGGGGGCACACTTAGCGCCCCTGAGGGCCGGCGCACCCTAGGCGAGCGCCTAGTTCGCCTAGCGGGCGAGCCGGCCCTGTGTATGTCCCTTCCCTAAAACTTCCCAATTTCCTCCTTCCTGCCTTTTATAAGTGTGCTGTCTTGTTGGTGTGGGTGGGGGTGATTACTTAGGGAATTCATTCTCAGGTGCTTAGTGTAGGTGATTTACATTTTTACTTCTTTTATTTTATTTTGTGTACAATGAAGCTGCCTGCATTTAAAATCACTCTGTCTCACTCTTTTTCTTCATAATTTTGTTGCTGGGTACTCATACAAAGATCTACCCCAGTATACATAGACCAAAGGTTTCACATTATTCCTTTTTGGAACCCCTTTAAAGCAAATTTCCCCTTTTCTGGGTCCAGTTTGGGTAAGACTTTACCCCTACTTAGGGATGCTGCTATAATTCTCCTCTTCCAAATTTTCTCCAGGGTTGAAGTTCTGGATGTCTTGCAGTATGATCCTAATCCCCACTGAACTGACCTGTGTAGGTTTCTAACCGGATCTGCTTAGGAGTCCTTCTTTTCATCTTTGTTTTGGAAACGGAACGAATGTAGTCGGAATTCTTCATTATTCCAGTTTGCGCTTCTGAATTATTTCTTCCACACAGCTCTGTGCATGTGGGTTCCCTTCAATTAATATGCATATTTTCCTCCCTCTGTATTAGTGATGCACATGTGTCCATTGATCAAAGACTGTGACCAGACAACTGTGATGTGCTTGTGTATGAAGTTCAGTCAAGCTTTCTGCATGCTGTTCTACCAATATGTGCATCATTAAAATATTACACAAATGACATCATAATGCCATTGTACATGCAATCACATTGAAGTTGCTTTTTCAGTGCATGCATATACATTGTGGTGGGGGAGTGAGAGATGCAAATGAATGGAAAGCTGTGATGAACTGTGCATGATCCAGTTCTGGAGTTCATTATGAACGTTCCTAGATAAACCGAAAAGGAGAACAGAAGGAACATATGGAACAATGAAGACACAGAACAGGGAAAAAACTGCTTTTCCCTTGTCTGCATGCATCACTGAGATGTCCTCACTGGAGAAGCAAATAAATGCACACAAAGCTGAAGGAGGATGTGACTGAACCAGTTTGTGTGGGTTGGTTGCATGTAAAATAACCAAGTCACTAAGAAAGTTATTCTAAGCTGAATAATAATGTAGTCTCTCTCTTTCTCTCTCTCTCCCCCCAAATTCTGCTTTGAAAATCCACAGTTTATTCCCACTTTCACTATTTGTTCCCAATACCCATGAACAAAGGAGTCCACCTCTTAAGAGTTCCTCATTTTAGTCTTTCTTCTAGAATTGGACATATTTGATAAATGTACCTATGCCAAATTTTGAAAAGGCTTCTCTTGGGGTTTGCAACTCCAGCTAAAGGAAATTTCTGGACATCTGGGGGGGCAGTACCTGGAGAGAGTGGAGTTTGGGAAGTGGGGTGGCTCAGCAGGGTATGACTCCATACATTCTACCCTCTGAAGCAGCCATTTTCTCCAGAGCAACTGATTTCTATAGTCTGGGGATCAGCTGTAATTTTGGGAGACCTCCAGGCTTCACCTGAAGATTGGCAACCCTATGACTCCCCAAATTATAGAGGCCATCTCCCCCCCCCTTTTTTTCTTTTTGCAGGGCACCAGCAATTTCTCTTTTGTTTCTGATGGCCATTGTTAGAGTAAAAGACCTTCTATGTGAAAATAAGAGGAAAAACAAACAAGAAAGTGCCATAGTTTCTTCTTGACAGAATAGCAATTTTCTCCTGAAATAATCAATAGAGACATGCAATGTCCCATACTATAATTGTTTTAGTGCCCCCCACCCCCGGCTGGTGGGTGCATGAATCTTGCTGAACGATCAACAAAGCCATGATTGAGGGCACGACACACCTTATGCCTGGGACTTGACATAGAATGCTCAAAGTCTTTCTGTTGCAGAGTTGTGCTAGGGAAATGGTCAACAATAAAAGACAGTGTCACCATCTGCACTTTGGTTTGATTTCATCAGTCTGAGTAATTTTCATGGGTTTGTAGGGTCTTTTCTGTCTTATTTAAAATATTTATGCTTATCACTGGAGTCGATACAAGCCTTCGAGACTGTTAGATGAGATATCTTTAAAGCAAATACAATACAAATCACTGCACAATATACAGTGACCTAAACAGAACAGCCAAGTTTGGAAACAGTCACAAGCACTTTCATAGACATAACAGCAAGAGGTTAGGTCTGAAATCACAGTGCATACCCGTTTGTTAGGAGCCCAACTGTTCTTGTGTACACATTTTACTTAATGGCAAAATGGCATTAGGAGAGGTACCAGACAGACTCCATAATCTTGTTGAGTTGAAAAAGCTGCGGTGGCTCAAGAAATTGCAAGTAGACAAATAGGTACTGCTTCAGTGGGAAGGTAACAATATTCAGTGCGCCTCGGTGTGTAGTCATGCCGGCCACATGACCACGGAAATGTCTTCGGACAGTGCTGGCTCTTCAGCTTGGAAACGGAGATGAGCACCACAACCCTAGAGTCGGAATCGACTGGCTTTCGAGCAAGGGAAACCTTTACCTTTACCTATATGGCTATCCCTCAGACTAGAGCTGGCGCTTGGAGAAAGCCCTCAGAGGCTGAGCCTAGTGTGCAAATATGTATTTGTACTCTGGTTGTTCCCTGTAGCCTTCCCTGCCAAAATACATTGATCATCTGTTGGAGCAGTTTAGACTGTTAAAACAACCTTGTAACAAGCAAGGCCAAGTAGTCCTTATGGAATGTCAGTGCCACTGGGTGATGGTGATGATGGTGATGGGTATAAACTGGCCGTTTAGCTCCATTTTCTCTTGAACAGAAGTGGACTTCCAGGGCAGTAGCCCACCAGGAAATGTCTCCTTCCTTCCTTCCTTTTTTCCTTCCTTTTTTCCTTCCTTTTTTCCTTCCTTTTTTCCTTCCTTTTTTCCTTCCTTTTTTCCTTCCTTTTTTCCTTCCTTTTTTCCTTCCTTTTTTCCTTCCTTTTTTCCTTCCTTTTTTCCTTCCTTCCTTCCTTCCTTCCTTCCTTCCTTCCTTCCTTCCTTCCTTCCTCGGTTCAACAGCCCTCGGCCCTTGCGGCCGTTGGGCTGGGGGGGGGGCGAATTTGCCGCCAAGCCGAAAGAGGCAGGCAGAGTTTGGGCGCCAACGCACCCATACGGGCAATTCAGGAAGGAAGGGCCAATGGGAGATAAAAGCCAGCCCCTCCTTTCCTCATCAGCAGTCCCGTGTGGTCGTTGGGCCACCCTCCCACCCTGTATTTAGTGCAGGCTTTGGCTGGTTGCCCAGTCGGGGGCCAGGTAGGAATTTTTCATCCCTTCCTGATTGGCAGTTGGAGGGTGCGTTTTCGCCTACCTTGCACTTCAGCAGTGGTGAAGGTTTTTGCTAGGGTGGGCTGGGCAGGTAGGTTGGTCACTTTTTCAGGCAGGGTTCTAGGCGGTATATAGGTTGCAGTACGGTGAGCACCAGCCGACACCCATTTAGTTGGGCTGAAGGGGTCTTGTGAGTACAGCCTTTGTGCCTTGCAGCACGGGGCGGGGAAAACAGACTGCCTTTGGGACCACCCCGCTTGGGTCCTCCCTTTGAGCCCAGCAGCTCGGGGGTTGGGCTACGGGGTTGTCCTGCAACGGCTAGCCGGCTGGGGGGGAGCCACTGATTATGGCTCCTGCCTGGGGCAGGGTGGCTCGCCCTATTGGGAGTTAAGGAAGGGGTCTTTAACCCCCGGACTTGACCATACCGCTGAACTGTTTTTGCCCTTGCCGTGGGCTCCAGTTGAAGTTGTAAGTTAAATAAAGTGGTCCAGTGTTTAAATCCATTACCTGTGTCTGCCTCGTTATTCCGGCTTGGGTGGCAACAGCTCCATTTTGCAGGCCCTGTGAAACTGTAATAGGTCTTGTAGGGCTCTGATCTCAGATTGGAACATGTTCCACTAGGCTGGGGCCAGGGGTGGAAAAAGCCCTGGCCCTGGTTGAGGCTAAGTGGATGTCCTTTGGGCCGGGGACAACCAGTAAATGATGACCCACCAAGCACAAGGCACTCCGGGGTATATATGTTAGGAGATGATTTTACAGACCTATAAATATGGGAAGCTGAATTGATCGGGAGCGGCTTCTTAGAATGGGCTTCTTGCTTGAGACCTGCTTATCTTTGGTAAGGCACTTTTATGAACTCATGTAATCACTCTCCTTTAATGATCTATGCAGCCATAATGGATGGTACAATTTTCTGTAGAGTTACACAATGTTAAAGATGCAAAATAGTTATGCTGTAATAAAAGATAAAATGGAAGCAAAGCTTCTCTAGTAATATTGTGTTCTAGATTCACGATGAACCTAAAAGATTGTTTTATAGATGTATGTCTGAATCAGGCCTCACCACAGTCATTCAGAAATCATTCCTGATTAGCAGTGCAACCCCATAATAGAAGTCAGGAAATATTGGCATTGGATGCTACACTAGATGAAAAGAAGAGGAGATTGGATTTATACTCTGCCCTTCACTACCCAAAGGAGTCTCAGAGCAGTTTACGATTTCCTTTCCCTTCCCCTCCTCACAACAGATACCCTGTGAGGTAAGTGAGGCTGAGAGAGCTCTTTCAAGAACTGCTCCCGAGAGAACAGCTCTGAAAGAACTTGTGACTGACCCAAGGTCACACCAGCAGCTGCATATGGAGGAGTGGGGAATCAAACCCGGTTCTCCCAGATTAGAGTCCACACTCCTAACTGCTACACCAAACTTGTGGGCAGCAAGTACAGGTGCTTCAGGAACATCCTGATCTTGGTTTTGTCTGAAACTTTTATATCTCTGTCCTTTCCCATCTGGGGGATGTGTGAGTTGGTAAAAGTTTATTTTTGGCAAGTTTATTGTACAGTGTATTATTGCTTGGCAGATGATCCCACTCTCCCACCCTGCAAAGACTCTTACTGGTCCACTCAATGTCTGAATTGGGCTTACAAGTTGTTTATACTTGGCCTATCTTTGTATACTTCATTGCAGTACTGAAGGGACGAGTGTAAAGTCATTGGACTAATGTATATAATCTACAGTAAGAAACTGAAGGGTTTTCTATATGTAGTGTTCATTCATGACAGCCAGAGTACCTAATTTTCTGCAATCTGACTTTCTGATATTGATTTTCGTAGAGGTTATTTTAAAGTGTTCGGACCTTGGAAGCTGTCAGATGCATCAAAGGCACTGCGGTGCAAAGTTTCAATTTGCATGCATGTTGACAAGAGTGAAAAATTTTCTAGTGATCAATAAAACTATTTTTTGTTATTGTTCATAGACTAAGTAGTATGGTATAGACTAAGTAGTACGGTGGATGAGTGGACTCTTGATTTGAAGGTGATCCCAGATTCAGGAGAATCGTTAATGACCTTACTTCACAGGCAGTTGGAAAATGGAACTATTGTTGAGTTTATATGATTTTGCAAGTGGTATTCCGCAGCTAGCTTCGTCAAAGGAGGTGAACTGGACCTGCTGCTGAAAAAGGACATCTTCTGCATGCTTTGATTTTTGTTAGTGGTGAGTGACTTCCAAAACACACCTAAATTATATTGGGTCTTCATATTTATTCCAGTTCGCATTATCCTAAATGATTTCCAGTCATCCACAAACTTCGGCACTTCAGTGAAATGGAACCTTTAGAAATAGCCCTGGGTTTTTAAAATGAAAGTGAATGGGAATACTAAATGATTTTAAAATCATGTTTGTCCCTATCAGACACCAAATAATGTGTTTAGAATATTTCAGTGCTTTTCTGTACAAAGAACTTTAGCATTAAAGGGCAGATGTGCAGAAGGATTTTGAATTTAGTAAACTGAAGGTGATGACTAAAACACCTTTTGGAATGCTTGGGGGGGGGAATTCACCTTGTAATCAAAATCACTAAAAATACCGACAATTACTTAAAACAAAGGCAAACATAAATCAGAGTTATCCTTCCTTATTAATAAAAGCCAGATGGGGTGGCAACATTCTATGCGTCGCCAAAATGAGTTGGCTGAATGATCTGTCAATCAGAATGTGTCCCTAGCCACTGACTGCATTGCCTGAGTCCCGCCCAGCCACCACTTGCGTGCCATTGGCTGGGTGCTGAATTTGCTCCTCTTCCCCGCCCACTCTTTCAGCCTCTGGGCCCTCTCAGAATTTCTTGGCAGACGTCTTTCTCTCTTGACGAAAACAGTTGCCTCCTGTGTGAGACTAACCTTTTCCCTCAGTAGCTGTTGGTAGGTGTAACGAAATGGCAGTTATCTAGGGTTGCCAAATGTGCCTGTGGGGTGGGGAATGCCCCGCTTCGGAGCCCCGATTTCCGCCCTGGCGGAATCCCGCCCCTGAAGCTGCATCACCAGAAGTGACGCAGCTACATTGCTGACATTGGAGGCGTGGCTGAGCTCGTCGGGGGGGGGGAACCATATGTTTCCCCCCGACAAGCTCAGCCATTCCCCCAACGTCAGCAACGTCTGACGGCACTTCCGGTGA
>NW_015164198.1:161074-197422 GCF_001447785.1 Gekko japonicus
GAGATTTGAGGGGTGGAGCCTGGAGAGGGTGAGGTTTGAGGAGGGGTTGGGCCTCAGACAGGTACAATGCCATAGACTCCACCCTCCAGACCAGCTATTTCCTCCTGGGTAACAATTGTTACCAATCTCCAGGTGAGGGCTGGAGATCACTCAAAATTACAACTGTTCTTCAGGTAGCAGAGATCAGTTCCTCTGCAGAAAATGGTGGACTCTGTGTCATTATACCCTGCTGAGGTCACCACAGCACATTGATGCTGAGTGCCCAAGGCCTTGGCACTCTCTCAGAGCCTGTTTCTAGATCTCGTATTTATTTCCACAACGGGCCTTATTCCTAGTATCTCCATAAAAGCCAAATGTTCATGGTACAGTATTTTTGTGAGTCTTACTGGGCTCTTCCCAACTTTTAGCATGCTAGGTGGATAATTGTTTCTTCTTCTTCTTTTTTTACTCAAATGGGAAAGAACAGGAAGTGCTGGTAGCGCTTCTTTCTCCTTCCCACATTCAATAAAATCAAAAGATGCTCCACCTATGACTACAGGCAAGCCCAGTAAAGGAAATGTATGTTCTTTTCAAATAAATTCAACCTGAGTGTTCTGTAGTCTGTAACTGAGTCAGACCCCAGGTTTTAAAGAACCCTGCTGAAGTCTACTTAGTGGGGCTTTCTTCCAGGAGAGTGTTCTTCAGATTATGTTGTAACTGAATTGCACCATCTAAGCAGTCCCTTTCTGTTCAATTCTATTTATTTGTAGTTAGTGTGGTTGAAAATTCCTGCTTTCATTAGAAAAATAGATCAGTGTTCAGAATAGTTTATGAAGTCTTCTATGGTTTATCTATGTTTACACAGAATTTTATATTTTTAAATTAAATATCTATACCCCAATTACTTTTCCCAAATGGTGATGGCTAACAACATACCAAAGGCATATAAAATATTAGCCATAATGCCATATGAATTAAACACACAGAGAAAATGTTACTAGCTAAGTATAAACACTAACAACCCCACTATCAAGTTCAGCCTTGACTACAGAAGCCTTTCCCAAACAACAAGCTTTTTGGAAGGTTTACAAGGAAAGAGTTTTCCTAGTCTCCACTGGAAAGTCATTCAAGAGGGAAAGGGACCACAGCTGGAAGAGCTCACAATCAAGTTGGTGTAAGTCTTACCCAGGGCTTTTTTTGTAGAAGAAGCCCAGCAGGAACTCATTAGCTTAATAGGCCACACCCAACAGCAGAAACTCATTAGCATATTAGGCCACACCCATGACAGTGCAGCTCAGTAGCATCATAGACCACACCCCATGCCTTCCCTTGGCTTGCCTGGGCAAGCCGCCCCTTGGAGGGGAGGCAGTTTAAACTGCCTTCCCTTGGCTTGGGTGTAGTGGGTGTGGCCAACTTTGAAGCCAGCCGGAACTCCGTTCCTGTGCCTTCCTGCCCAAAAATAGCCCTGGTCTTACCATCCTTATAGAAGGCACAGCAAGCACTGCAAAGCGGAATGCATACTAGGAGGGACAGTCCCTCAGGTATGCAAGTCCTGGGAAACCTCCAGGAGGTGCCTGGAAATCTCCCAGAATTATAACTGATGTCCAGACTACAGAGATCAGTTCCCCTAGAGAAAATGGCTGCTTTGGAGGGTGGACTCTATGGCATTATACCCTGCTGAGGTTCCTCCCCTCCTCGAACCCTCCCCTCCCCAGGTTCCAGGCCCCCATGTGGGCATGATGGCTGGGGTGGGTGGGGTTACTGTCAAAGGTGACCATGGGTGCCTATCAGCTGTGCATTTTGGTGGCATAACTTTTTGCCATTCTGACCTTCTTGCCCTGACTAACAGCCTCCATGCTCCCTGGCATGCCCCTCTCCAATCCTGCACAGGGGTTTACAATGGTGGCCCACCAACAGGGTGCTGTGCTTGTGCAACTTTGGTTTATGCTGGTGTATCTTAGAGATACACCATTGTGGTGCCTGGTTAGCCCCCTGGTTTCTTTTGCCTCCCCCCTCAAGATTGCATTGTGGGTGTTTTAAATGTTTTAATGTTTTTGTTTTGCTGCCTTGAGACTCTGCTTAAGTGGAAAGGCAGCACAGAAATGTTTTAAATAAATAAATAAATGTAGCTCACTCTTCTTCTTAAACATTACCTTGTTGTGCTAGGGGTTCTACAGGCAGGTCCCGTAATCGATTCTAAGCCTAAACGATATACAGTTTTATTCATCAAATTTGATCAGGCCAGGTGGAGGCAATATTAACTATACCCAAGCTATCGATTGCTTGCTTAAGTAAACACCCCAAAGACAAGCATATTTTTATTGTTGACAAAAGTCATTGACACTTAGGGGGGGGGGAAGAGGGAAATCTATGACTGGAGCATCTTTATACCTATTATATAGTTACTGTTATTTCTTTCGCTCCACTTTTGTTCATGTAAAAAATTTCCTTTGGGTCCTAGATCCTTTGGGCTTCATTTACCGGCTGTCCTAAAGGCTTCATCTAGGAACTGAGAAGAGAAAGAAGAGTTCAGTACTTCAGGAGCAAACACTCTGGGGCAAGCATATTCCATTATGATTGTTAATGCAGAGATTTATGGCAGTGGGTTCTTAACATTATATTAGACTTCTTTCGTTCTAAAGGCTTCATCTAGGAGCTGAGAACAGAAAGAAGAGTTCAGTACTTCGGGAGCAAACACTCTGGGGCAAGCATATCCCATTATGATTGTTAACGTTCATGTGCAGAGATTTATGGCAATGGGTTCTTAACATTATATTAGACTTCTTTACTTAGCTCTGTGCAAAGTTAAAAAAAAATATTTTCCACAAAACTTATGGTTTATCAAGCTGTTACGAGGATATTTTTTTTAAAAAAGACATATATTATTTTTTTCTCAGACAATTGACAGTTTTATAGAGTTGAATCATAAGAGCTTCCCATAGTGGATATTTATATAGTTATTTTATGCTAACAGCCATCAGATTGGTTTCTTTTGACAGCTGGACATTTCTTTCTCCAGGCCAGTTTTCCATTAGGTTCTGGAATTAGTATTGGTTATTCCTACTGTTTTGGCTCCTTTTCCTCCCTCAGATCTCCCGTCTCTAATGCTGGATAGTCCAGTTTTAAGATCTTATGTTCTATTGCCTCTCTATAGTTTACGATCTTATGCTCGGCTTTAAGTGGGAACAGCAGATTTCCCCCATAGGCAACGCTGCAGGTTCTGTTTGTTAGCCTGACCTCCCATCGCTCATAGATCTAATAGCGATGAATGGGAACTATCTTCTGATATGGCTCAGAATCATAAGGCTGAAAGTCATTTAGTGCACCAGTGCACTGAGACAGACTCCTCTGTACCCGATTGTTTCTGACAGATTATCCTTGACAGAATACAGCCTATAATCAGCAGGGTTGTACAAGAGACAGAAAATGAGAAGTCTCAGGATAGCCTCTGTCAGAGAGCAAGTGACGCATTCCATAAAACTGATCCAGATAGTCCATGGTGAAAATCATCCACGCCCATTAGCAGGCATGACCTGGGGTCCGTTTCTTTCTCAGCACTGAAGAGTGGCCAGTTATGGAGCATGCACTGTCAAGTGGCAAACTGTAATGTGATGATGGGTTGTTTTCATTTAATGGATCACAAATTGTACAGGTCAAACAGAGGCCAAAGGCAAACCAAATCTTGGTAACCCTAAGATGGAGCCTACAGATGCTCTGTTGATGGAAGAGGAAGTAGGGGGGATTGCTTGATTTCCCTCCTCATTGCTGCCTTCTATTGTGTGTAGCATTTTTGGGTGGGAGGGTCCCCTGTTTCATAGCAATGCCTTGGGAGGGATACAGGAGGGAAGGAGAACATGTTCTCAGTGGCCATAGGGATGGGATACAACTAAGTAGAATCACACAAAAAGGGAAAAGGGAACAGGGCCTAAGGAAAAGAGTAGAGAAGGTCATAAAGAAGATCAAGAAGCAGAGGAAGAAATGTGGTCCAGGGAAGGAGACTGGGAAGTGGGGTTCAAAGGAAGGGGGTGGAGGTGGCAAAGGGGGACATCTCAGGGGACAGTCAGAGGCAGTGAGAGAGGAATGAAGGGAGCCTAGGACAGGAAGTGTGGATGAAGCAGGGCATGAAAGGAAGTTAAATGAGGGACATACCGTATTAGTGAACAAATGTGAGGGGCTTAATGAAGAACGACTGGAAGAAACAGAGATCCTACAAATGGTAGACGGAAGAAAGATGGTGGAGCAAAGCCAGCGGGATACAGAGGAACAGAATTTGCTCTGGCATCCACTGGCCCACTAATAATGTTGTTTATTTCATTTAAAAACTTTTCTGAAAGTTTTTATTGGAAATGCTGAGTTTAATTGTGTCTCTAGTCAGATGGCAATTAAATGCAGCTACCTGATTAAATGTTCCGAGTGTTCATTCACATAATGATTAGAAGTGTCTCAGGATGATAACTATATCATGTCAGGTTTCGAAATGTATGATTATCACCTGCTGATTGTAAAAGCGAAAGTCTATAATGGGATTAATTTTAATGGCAGCCCTTATTATAATCTAAGAGCGATCATATATTGCAGTGATTATTTTGTTGTCTGGCCTTGATTTAAACTGATAGTATTTTCAGTCTTTGATTTACCTGTCAGCAGAAACAGAGCATAAAGGAGAATATACAGAGTGTTTAGTTGTTGTTGTTGTTTTAAAAAAGCTAGTTTATTCTCAAATGCAGATTAGACAAAGCAAATGATCTTTGGAGCCAGCACAGCTGAAGTAGATAAGGAATTGTTTCAAAATCACTCACCATGTATTATATCACAACAAAGTTGTAAAAAGGAAATAGCACAGCTGAATACAGGCAGCAGAAATAAATCTCATGGTAAACAACCATAATGTAAAAATACGTTAACATTGCAAGATTTCAGCAAAAGTTAACAGTTTGTAATTTCTCCCCCAAACTGGATATAAAATGCATCCATATATTCAAGCCATTCCCAAACAGCATTGCTGGATAAAGTATTACAATGTAATCTATTTTGCCCTTTCATCAAGCAGGGCCAATCAAAACTATTTTTAATTAATATGCGCTTAACATAAATATGTTTGTTAATATGCTGCATTGTTTAATATCACAGCTTCTTCAATTTGTTATTAATTTCAGTTGTTCACATAAACAAACAACCTACCAAGGAAATGGGGTGCTGTCTTTCTTAGGATCTTGCCAGGGAGACCAGGTCTCCCTCTTGGGACACTTCCCAGTTTGCCTGTGTAGGATTTGATCAATATTCTATGGTTTTATGTAGAGTTTTGTCCAAATTGTAGAGCGTAATGCTGACATACCAGCAACATGATGTCACTTCTGGGCATTCGCTGGAAGAGCCATCACACCATTGCAACGTCATTTCTCCTGTCCCCACCCTCTCCCTCTCCTGCTGGTTGCCAGCCAATGGCTGACAATCCTGGATCTTGCAGACTGAGGTCCAGTAATGCAGTAGCTATTTGGGCTTTGTAACTGTAGTTGTCAGACTTACCAACATGGGTCCTATACTGCTTGGGTTCTGCACTGCTTCCTTGTCCTTGATCCATTGCAGAGGCGGTCATCTGCTGTAGAGCCCATGGTTCTTCTTGCATTAGGCAGTTTGCTGTTCATTGAAAGATACAGTCATGCGTGAGTAGAAGTGCCTAGTGCCTGAGGAATGCATATTCTGCAGCAACGTGCCTCTGTAATGGATGACGGATGGAAACAAGGTCCAGGATTCAGGCCGCTATGTTTATAAACCCCTTTCCACACTGACTTCTTTCTTAAGAAACACCTGCATGTCTGTTCCTCTTGAATTGTACAAAGAATTTAAAATCACATCGGGATGGATCCAGGCAGCTTTTTTTTTTTTTTGCTCAATATCACCGATTTCTCCTGTTTATTAAAGCCCCTCTTCCATATGGCTTTTGTCCATGCAGGTCCCCTGATCCCCGGCTTTTCACCAGTTTTCTGAGGGCCAAAAGAGACGTGACAAAATCATGGAACTCTCTCAGTCTGTCAACTGTAAAGTTCACATGCTCACACAGCTGCAGTTCAGATCAGAGCTGTGCATGAAAGGAAGATGGGACTTTATCCTTCAAGCCCGGTTCATTTCACTAATTGAAATTGGGCTCCTCGTGATATTAGTAGGCATAGGAAAAAGGCATATCTGAAAAACGTATTTCCCCCTTTTAAAATTCTAAGAAAATGGGATGCCTAGCTTCTGTTAGCAAAATCAAGTAGGGGAGAGACTGAAAGAGAGCTATGATCTTTTTTCTCATCTGAATTAAACTGATGAGAACTGGCATACCACTAACAAGGCATCATTGTTGTGCACAATAAACTGGGCGTGTACTACACATAGTTCTTTTGACTATGGATTACCAGGGAAGGTCAGTAGTGATGGTCAAGCTTCCAAGGGACAATAGGTTCCTTGGAGCAGAGGATTTTTTTTATCACATATTGTAATAAAATGTAAAAGAAAATCAATATCACAGCTAACAAGAACCACCCCTCGTTAGTTAATCATAGGTCCAATTGAAACTAATGAATGAACAATGACTGCTAACTTAAGCCTAAAACATTTTGATTACTAATGCTTTTGGACAGGGGCCAAACCTTTGGGAAAAGGGTTGTTCCAGTGTTAATACTCTTTTCATTGAGAGTTAGTTACACAAAAAGACACATCTATATATATATAAAAGAAAGTCCCCTCACTGTAAAATTAATGTCCAGGCCAAACCGCTGGACCTAGAGACAACAAATTCAGGGAGAGCACTCCAAATAAGAAGTTATTTTTAGAAATTTGACCCCAGCCTCTCTGATGGCTTCTAACAAACTCCCCCCACCTCCTACACCTAACAGGTGGTTGTCTGTCAGGTGCAGCCCCACCTCCACAGTGGCTTCTAATACACCGCCCCCCTGCCCCTCCTACACTGGACAGGCAGCTGCCTGTCAGGTGTAGGAGAGGAGATGGGGTGGCTTCCAACACACTCCCCACACCTCCTCTGTCAATGTAGGAGCAGGACCAGGGTACTTTAATCCATCAGGGATGCCGCCCAGCAGGATCACCTTAGCGATGCTGCTGGCCCAGCCTCTATGATAGCTTCCAACACACTCCCCCACCTCCTGCTCCTAACAGGCAGCTGTTTGTCAGGTGCAGCAGTGGCTGCAGGGTGCTTAAAGTCACGAGGGAGCCTGCCCCAGCAGTAATGCCTTAGTGATCTTGCCAGCCCTGCCTCCACAGTGGCTTCTAATACTCCTCCCCCCTCCTCATCCTACACTGGACAGGCAGCTGCCTGTCAGGTGTAGGAGAGGAGGTGGGATGCTTACAGCCGTCAGGGAGGTTTGCTCAGCATGATTGCCTTAGCACTCCTACTGGCCCAGCCTCCCCGATGCCTTTAAATACAATCCCCCCAACACCAGACAGACCAGAGTCTGTCACGTGTAGGAGCAGGGCCAGGGTATGAATGTCTATGGGGAGATAGTAAAGGACATTCCTAGGAGCCATTTCGATATGTGCCTCCCTCATGAACCTGAAGAAATGTCCACTACATCACCACTACCTCACACCAACCCCACCTCACACGTCTCACCTCTTACTGCCCCCAAGAAAGCTCCTGGCAAACGTCAAGCCAGATACACCAGCGCTACAAGGAGGAGGCAATTTAGGAATGCGGCAAAGACATTTTTTCTTTCAGTACACTGAGCTGTACAGGCCAAGTACCAGCAAGATCATCCTGAGGTGCTCAGAACAACACAGTTTCCATATGAGCAAAAAAATCCAGGAACACAAGTAGAGAGGCCATCACTTTCGTGGATGGTAGCAGGAGTTGACTTAACAGACGACTGCTTCTTAAATGGAGAGTTCTATGTGGCCTGCTCCACAGTGAGCTCATCAAGCAGCCTGGTGATCCTAGCACCTGAGGGCAGAACCACCAATGTGGTCTAGAGAGAGGTCCTTCAGTAGAGATGGAAAAAAGTACGTATGTCTCACTTCATTTCTTATACTACAATCTTCTCCATTAGAATTCCTACAACAAACGTCACATTTCAAATTTCACATCAGTATTATAACTGGATTTATGGAACTTAAATACCATAGTGAAGCACAGGTATCAGGCTAGTCTTCAGTAAAATAGGCATGTAATGATTTTCAAATCCATAACATGAATTGGTTATTGTCCCAGTATTTGATGAAACAAAAAAGACTGTTTCTTATTTGGGAAAGAGAACCAACATGTTATTTATTTAATATATTTGTATTCCTGTTTTCTCCCCAATGAGGACCTAAAGTTAACAATATATTGGGGGGGGGGAATCAACAACAGACAAGAAAGGAGGGAGGGACCTCTTGCCAAGCGGATTTTCTCTTTCTGCTGGTTGATCTTCTGCCCTCTTCTAGGCTCTGACCCTCAGGCTGAGATCTGAAGGGCAAGAGCCCTTCAGCTCATGTCTCTGGGCACAGCCAGGCCTTCAATACCTGAATGCAGAGGAGAGCAAATTCAGTGACATGTTACTCCTCTGCTGCTAACTAGCAGGATCTTCCCCAGTTCCTCCCCTGCCTTTCTACTGCTATTATCTAACTTTCACCCTCAAAAATGAAAAGATGTGCAACAGTCTCTGACACTAATCAATGTCTTGTAATCATTGATCACACATTGCAGAAAGCTTAATCAATCTCTACTCATAGCAAATCGCCCTTTGCTCTTAGTGGTGGATTCTTTCCCCTTTTGATCATTACAGCCTCTTAATGCACAACAACTTCATTATTACTGGCAATTGGATTTGCTCAGCAATAAACAAGTACAGCACAGAAACGAGACTCAGATTGGTCCTCTAGATTTTTGTTAAAATCCCTCCAGGAATATCAGAACAGACGGAATTTGTGGAAACCAACGACAGTAGGTGTGAAGATACCAGGTATCTCACCCAGTGGGTCCCCAGGGCAGGTGCAGATAAGAAGCCACAAACCTGGTTTTAAATCTATATATCTAATAGCCAAGTTGCCCCCTATGTGCAGATATCTAAATCTGCAGATCGGGGCACCTGGGGGGCAGGGAGATTTTCCTGCACATTTGGGGCAATTCCCAAATGTGCACAAAAATCTAAAAAGTTGAAAAAATATAGGGAGGATATTTAAATCCCCCAAAAAGTAAAAGAGCATTTCCTGCACATGCGCAGGGAACGCTCCTGGAACTCTGCGGTGGGCCAGCAGCTGGAAGCTGCTCAGGTCTCGCCGCCGAAGCCGAGGCAGGGGGAGAGGAGGAGGAGATCAGCCGCCAGAGCCGGAGGGGGAAGGAAGGAGATCGGCGGAGGGGGAAGGAGCGGGGGGGAGAGATTGGCGCACCACTGGAGCCAAGGCGGGGGGAGGAGATTGGCCACCGGAGGCGGGGTAGGTGTGAAGAGATTGTTGGGGCCCAATGGCTAGAAGCCTTTCAGGCCACGCCGCCAGAGCCGAGGCGGGGGGAGGAGACTGGCGGAGGGTGAAGGAGCCGGGGGGGATTGTCGGGGCCCGGTGGCTGGAAGCCTCTCAGGCCGCGCCGCCGGAGCCAAGGCAGGGGAGGAAGGAAGAGACCGGCGGAGGGCGAAGGAGCTGGGGGGGGAGAGATTGGCAGGGTCCGGCGGCTGGCAGCTGCTCAGGCCACGCCGCCAGTGTCCAGGGACGGGGAAGAAGGCTTACCTGCTGCTGCTGCCTCTTCCTCCTGCTCTGCGTGGAGCTCTTCTCCCCCCCCTGCGAGTATCGCGGGTCCCCTTTCGTGTGTGTGTGTGTGTGTGTGTGTGTGTGTATATATAATTAGAATTTAGTTAGCCTTAATAGATAAGGGAAATTCAAGCAAACATGGTTCTAGAAGTCATACAAGAAAAACAACAAAAGCTACCTTAACTGCCTGACTTACTATACTCTGGGTCAGGCAGCACAAAACTTTGGTTCAGTTGTACAGGCCTCTATGTAGCATTGTCTGCAGTTATGGCAATCGTGAAGCAGCAAGACAGGCCTTCAAATACACAGCTACTGGTACTAGTGACACATTACAGTTATACTTTTCGGGTCAAGTGAGAACACCAACCAATCAATACCCACTGCTTCAGGATGGTTCCAGAACCTTATGTCATACACCCTACTCCTACCCCTTCCATCTCAAGGAACAAGTGTCACGTGCAACTAATTTACGCCCATGGTGTTATGTCCTTGAGAGATTATAAGGAAGTGGTGCAGCCAATTAACACCACCTGCAAGGGAGAGCATTACATTAACCCCTAAGTGTATGATGAAATCCAGCTTTGCCTCACATTGGGGCACTTTAAACACTTGACATCATGCCCCAAGCACAGCCTAGGAACTTGATCAAACTCAAGGTTTTGTTGTTTTCATAGCATTTCAAAATCAGAAGTCTTGTGAATCACCTTGGAGATCATGATACATGGTTGGTAGGCTTTATCAGCCCAGGTTATTTACAGTTCTGCCCAGGCCCGTAGCTAACATGGGGCCCACGGGGCCCGGCCCCCTTGTGTTTCTTCTGGGCCCCCTCCCTCCTGGGCTGCCCCCAAAGTGCTCCAACTTACCACCTGCACTGTACTACCATTTAATTAGCTGGCGGGCCCCTCCAAGGCCCCCTCCCAAAGAATTCCCTAGCTACGGGGCTGGTTCTGCCAACAGCAGATGCAGCTGGGTAGCTGGTGTACCACTGCTGAAGCACCAGCAGAACATTTAATAATGTGTGAGTTGTATGAGCTATTGGCTCTTGCTGGTTGTGCAAAATCCAGTCTTACATCTGAGTTGGGGTTACTCTCTTTAATTCAGTACCGCCTAGCAACTTGTCTGTATTGCTATATCTAACAATAGTAGCACAGCAGCACTGATCCATGCTGCTTGGCCAACAGAACATCTGGATTGGCTCAAATTGGCATAAGTGCAGTGCTGCCAAATGTCGTTCCAATGCCCTGGTGCATCAACAGTTCTGACTTCAGTCCAAATCCTGCTGGTCGGTGTGAAATGTCAGCTATCTGGATGTTTTGTGACTTCTGTGTTTATTTTTTTGTTGTTATTTGGTGAGTCCATGCTTATTTATGTGAACTATTTAGTTATTTATACAGTTTGATGCTTAAATTTAAAATTAAAAAAATATATTGATGTTCCTGACGTTTAATAAAATACTTATAATAGGTGCTATGAATGACTCTTCTTGCTACCACTCATTCCCAAATGCCTAATATTCAGCCATGTGCACCCCAGTGTTCCACTAGACAACCCTACTGCTTTCTTTCCTTTTAACTTGTACAAGTTCAGTCTGAGCAAGGCTGAACAATTGGAAGTCATTCATTTGTAGGGTCACCATAAGTCAGAAGCAATGGCACACAACACATACATACATACATATAAATATAATGTCTGACTATGCTCTGAAAGACCTAGGTTGAAATCCCACTTTGCCATGCTAGATGACATTGGACCAGTCACTGCCTCTCTCATCCTAACCTGCCTCACAGGGCTGTGAGGATAACATGGAAGGGAAGAGATGTAAGCTACTTTGGGTCCCCATTAGTAACCAAGGAGTAGTATGACACACCCATTCACTTCCCTCCTTCAGAGGCAAGATTTTCCCTCCATTTTTCTTTCCCTTTGTGACTGAGCTGCCCTAGTTATCTCTAGTCTTCTTTCCTGAAGAACTCTGGCTGTCCCACCCTGTCACAGCATAATATTTTACTGCCAGCTCAGTCCAGGAACCTGAGGGAAGGGTTGAGAGCCCCCTTTAACTTTAACAACTTAAATGGCACTCGAGGCTTTTGGAAGTTCAAAAATAACAAAATATTTTATTCAGCCTAGAGGGGGAAAAGGTCAGGTGAGATCAGGGGTAAAATTTCTGAGGTAGTTTGAATAAATAATTCTAAGGCAAAAGCAGTAAATGCACAGACTACGGTTCATATGTTTCAGGCAAAAGAGAGTTTCTTAAACTATTCACAGTGATGTAAAATCCTTATGATGAAAGGCTTTTGTTCCAGTGTTTCCTAAACACTCCGGTATACTTTCCTTGAGTATTCACTAAGTCTTTTGGTTTCCAGAAGGATGGGACACTTTATCCAGTACCCAAACTTCTTCTCTAAACACACCAGTACAATTCTTGAGTTTTAACTGACTCTTAAGATTTCACAAGGTGGTGTCTAACCACACCAGTCCAGGGATCTCTCCACTCTTCAGAGCTATCTCCTTGTTTTGACTGGGTAGGAAAATTCCTTTCTCACTAGAAGATCTATCACCTTTCCTTGGCCTGAATGGGAGTCTTCACTTAATTACCCACTCTTCCTTGCTGACCTCCCCAGTACTCTGTTTTAAACTGTTCTCACTCAGGGCTGAATTCAGATTCTGCCAGGGCTAGGGCTGAAATCAGAATGAATTCCTTTTCAGCTTTTGAGTCTTTCTCTGCTCAGCTGATGCTAACCAATCAGATTCCTTGGAGCAGGCTGTCACTCAAGGCTCTCTGTTTCTGTGAAGAATTAACCCTTCACAGTCCCATATCTGTTTATACAACACTTCTAAGCTTTTAAAAGTGCAGTCCGTCACAAGGGGTATAATTGAAGTAAATATAAATAAATAAATATACTTTAGTATACAATATAATGGCCGCTTTCATACATGTTGGATAATGTACTTTCAATGCACCTTAGTGACTGTTTGCAACTGGATTTTTCAGTCACACAGGAAAACCAAGTTGCAAATGATTGCTAAAGTGCATTGAAAGTGCATTATCCAATGTGTATAATGGCAGCATAAAATGACACTCAGTATTCTTGGCTTTGCAAGATCTTTCCCTGTTCCTTTTCCAGAAAATGTTGAAAATAGCTTTAAATGTCTAATCATACATCCTTATAGCTATGCATTTTCCATTTGCTGCTTGCTAGTTCTTCTGAAGATCAAATGAACTAAAGAGAGAACATGGAACAAGTTTTATAATCCCAATTATTGTGAATAGAATTACCTCTTCCTAAATTAAGTGCATAATTATGAAGTCTCATTTATGTTCTTTCATGGATTAACTTTTATTGATCTAATGAGTGTAAAGCTTAGAAAGTATTTACCAGTCAACCTGATGGTTGCAACACATTATTTTATATTCAAAGGGGAGGGGGAAAGGAATTGTTAAATTCATTGATTGGGAGGGAGCTAACATCGGCTATTATGTTGTATCTCCAATCTGATAAGTATTCTGCAAAGTTAATGGGAAGAGAAATTCAAGTAGTATAAATGTCATTTGATATATGCATGAAAGGACATTTTTGAGTTATTACGAAAATGAAGTTAAAATAATTTCTGTTGAAATTAAAACCACAGTAAAATGGTAATGTTCCTTAGGCCAATTTCTCACATGGATATTTTTCTTACAACCTATGAATAAAGATAATGGCTTAAATCCAACAAAAGGTGAATTACTACATTTAATGGAACAAGTTGGTTGGGGCTTCCCTTTGCTTTCAATAGTATTTACTCCCCACTATCTACTTGGGATTGCAGTCTGAATACCTGAACTAGGGCCAATGGCCAGTATACAACCATGCAGTTAAGAAAACTAAAGTGCTCTTTCATTTTCACTTATTCCCTCCCCCACAAGGAAATTTTATTCCTGGTGGCCAGCTGGTGGGTCCAGGTGCTTTGGGGACAGCATAGAGGGGGTCTGCAGTGGGAGGGGAAAATCAGCAGAAATCAATGAACCCTCTTAAGAAAACCCATGTCCTTAAGACTTCAGAATGTGGCTGTGTTCAGGCCAATATAGTTTTTGTCTTTTAAAAAATCTTTTGCAGTTGGGGATGTTTAAATTAAACGGAGGTATCTTTTGTAAGCAGATAGCTTCCCCCCCTCCCTTATTGCTTTCACACAGTTGGATAATGTGCTTTCAATGTACTTTAGCAATCATTTGTACAGTTCTGCAGGGCCTGTACAATGGAGCTCTTCCACCAGGTTTTTGAGTAGGAGCCGCCGTCACCATTATTACACCAATGCCTTTTCATCACTGCACTCTACTACCGCAGGTACTGGTATCATCGAGGGTGCGGGATGTCCCTAGCGGACGACAGGGTTGTGGGGACATATATTGTTGTTGTTGTTTAGCTAAAACCTCTTCAGAATACCATCTTGGTTTTATGATTCGGAGTGAGTATCGGAGCACCGAAAACTTATTTTTACTAATTTTAATTAACTGAAATACTTGTATTATTGTATTTTATACTGCTTTTATTGTTACAATTTGGCATGTTGCCCTTGTTAGCCACCCTGAGCCTTCGGGGAGGGCGGGATACAAATCCAAAGAATAAATAAATAAAATAAATAAGTAAATTTGCAACTGGATGTTCCTGTGGAAAATTCACTTGCAAACAATCACTGTAGTGCACTGAACATGCATTAGCCAACATATGTGAAAGCAGTCCTATGTCTACCCTTATTTTCCATTTATTTACTTATTCATTCAGCCCGATGCTGCACCCTGGTGTGGGCACAGTGCAAGGGTGCCAATGCCAAGCTGAGAAATTCCTGGAGATTTGGGCATGGAGTCTGGGGAGAGACCTCAATGTGGTATGATGCCATAGAGGCCATCCTCCAAAGTGGCCATTTTCCCCAAGGGAATTGTTCTCTGTAGTCTGGAGATCAGTTCTAATTCTGGGAGCTCTCCAGGCCCCACCTCGAGGCTGGTGACCCTAGTGCAGTGCCTTCATGTGGAGTGATCACCACAGGGTCCAAATCAGATGCATTCTCCTCTTCTCTGTGCCTGAAAGTATCATTTTTGTTATCTTTTCTTTTTGTCACTGCTATGCAAAGCTAGACTAGGATGCCCCTGAACTGGGAGAGGGTTAATGTAGGCTAAAAATCTATATCATTTAGCTTTTGATACAGACCTTTTGCCATCTGTATGTTTCTACTAAAATGTTAAATGGAAATAAAAGCACTGTTGCCTTGGAAGGCAAACAGTTGCAAGTTCAAAGAAGTTCAGAAATGCGTTGCATCTCTGCAGGATAATTGGTGGGATGCAAACTCCTGAGAAGCATCAAGAAGAAACTGTAAAGAGACTTGGATTTTTCCTTGTCTAATGAGAGTGCTGAATACCCAGTCATGTGTCCAAACATATTGACTTTGATATTAGGAGAGGCTCTTTGGACACATCCATCAACATTCACTGATCACACTCCATTAAGACAGCCCTGCCGGTTGATCCCTCTGCAATGATGAATATTAATGGCTCTTGAGTCAATATTTTGAAGAAGATTAGAAGATAAAGTACAGGGCTTTTACTTCCTAGACAACATCCAATTTTGACCTATAACAAGACTTCATTAGGCCTAATAGGAAACATGAGGGAAATGTGGGCCTGTAGGCAGGTTTGTACTTTCCTCTAGTTCCTTCCACTTGTAAATATCTGCTGTTTTATCCTTTGAGAGAAAGGGTTATAGCGGATTCGACTGGCTTTCGGGAAACATGAGGGAAATGTGGGCCTGTAGGCAGGTTTGTACTTTCCTCTAGTTCCTTCCACTTGTAAATATCTGCTGTTTTATCCTTTGAGAGAAAGGGTTATAGGAGGAAGGTATTCAAGTACCATGTGCTACTCTTTTTCAGACTCTACTACTGCATTGTGTGCAATATATGGAGTGGAAAGGAGATGAGCTTATTTCAATCATAGCAACTTACTAGCAATAGTTGAAAGGTTTTTTTGGTTTTTTTAATCTAATACAAGAAGCTATTGCCCCCTGAGCCGGAAATAATGAGACGGCATTGTGTGCAATATATGGAGTGGAAAGGAGATGAGCTTATTTCAATCATAGCAACTTACTAGCAATAGTTGAAAGGTTTTTTTGGTTTTTTTAATCTAATACAAGAAGCTATTGGCCCCTGAGCCGGAAATAATGAGACAGACAACTGTTTGGAATTCAAACAAGGGCCACTTTATTAACTATTTTTTTTTTGCATAATAAATCAACAGCAAGGGAACTAAGTGGGAGCAGAACAGGCCAGGCAGGTGTCACTCCAGCCAACCTCCTTGCCTAGATGTATGGGCAAGTCACTAGCCCCAGTCTAGGGCCAAGTCACTGGCCCGCGACCAGCTGCCCAGCGCACAGGTCACCCCCCAGGACCTCCACAGCCTCAGGGAGGAGCTTACCCAAGAGGCTCTCTGAGGTGGTCAACATTCCCAGCCCTAAGCCCTACAGCCCGGGGGCCGTTCCTGATGATCCCCTGGTACCCAACCGGAACTGGCTGAAAGTGATTACTGGTTCTGCATTCTTTCCCACCCTACTCTGCCACAGGCAAGGCCAAGCCTCTGCTTTGGCCACCACGGCCACCTAACAGCCCAAGGCTGCCCTAATCCCTTGCTGTAATTCCTCCAGGAATATGTCGTTGCCCTTGTTTGACAAATGTACACCATCATCCCTGTATAGGTCAAGCTCGACCCGAATACCTCGATGAGGGAGAAACTGACCCAAACCCACCTCCAATGCCTTCTCCATATGTCGGTTCACCTTCTTCCGGGCCCTGTCCAAACCCCGGGGGTCCCCAAGGCCACACCAGACACAACGCAGCAAGATTGCTGACCACACAATCTGCGTACTCAGACACCTTGCTTTAATGGTGGTGAGGTCAGCCTTGGGCTGCAGTGCCAGTGCTATGCCCTTCAGCAGGCCCAGGTCGTTACCCCCAAGGTGGAGAACCAAAACCTGCGGGGGTGGCCCCTGCCATTCCCCAAACAACAACGGTAGGAGTCTGGGCCATCTCATGCCTCTCCTCCCTAACTATTCAACACGGGCCCACCCGCTGAGGCCCAGCTGTGATCCTACAGGGGTCCTCCTGGCACTGTGGGCAGCCCAGAAGATCATGGTGTGGCCACAAACCAGAATGCCGTGCCTCGCCGGCCTGCTGACAACACCTGTAATGAGAGTTCTGTCAACATCTGAACTCAAACTATGCTCTTTCAAACATCCAAACTCAAAACTCCCATGTCTGCTGCGGTGGATGCAGCCCCAATCCTGAAGGAGTTGGTTCCAAACGAAAGGCCCCCAAACCCAGCTCCTTCACGGCCTTCTGGGTCAGCGGCCAGAACTGAAACTTGGTAAGAGGGGAACCATCTCTATGGCGAAATAAAATGCCAACCTCTGACCCCCACCAAGCAAGGTAATGCCTCAATGTCCATACCAGGCATAGCTCCTGATCAGAGCACTGACCAAGCTCCAAGACCAAGCCTTTCCCCCGCTGGTCGGTCTTGGAATGCCAAATCAACACTCTAACCTTGTCTACCAACATAGTAATGTCACTTAAAGCAAGGGCCCTCCCAGATGTATCCTGATGTGATGCAGCCACTAATTCGCTAATGCGCAGTGCCCCCAAAAAGTCTAACAACGAAGACGCATGAAAAAGAGCGGTCTCATACGTGTCAGCGCAGATGTTTGGCCCTAAGGCACGAAGGCCTTTAAGAATTGCTGGGGACAATGGTTCCCTGGTGTCCACTGCAGGACCACTCTCTCGGGACCAACCCTCCAATATCTTCCTAACCCTGAAATCTCCCATATAATCAGCAAAACCTGATGCTTTACTAGCATATGCTCCTAACTCTGAAATCCCCCGTATAATCAGCAAAACCTGACGCTTTACTGGCATATGCCAAGGGAGACAGCTGGCCCTTGATGGTCCTTACAGACAAACCTCTCTTTTTAGAATACACACAAAATTGAATTAATTGAGGCACTGGAATGGGCCAAACCTGAGGTAGGCCCACTGACCGCCTAAAGATTGTGAAGTCACGACTGGCCCTCCTATAGGATTTCCTAGTTGATGGAGCTAAAGCTAGTCCAATTGCCCTGTCAGACTCAGCCCTATAATCCCCCAAAAACTCACGGGCATCCTTACCGGGGACTGATCTGCTTCTGTTGTTTATACTTACACTGTACTATACTGACCAGTTTAGAAGAGTTGTGGAAACTCACATATCTACTTACTAGTTTAGGATATGTGTACTAGATATGTATACTAGATGTGTGTACTAGAGACATAAATATCCCCGTTGTTGCCATCTGTTGGAACCAGGGACAGACATCCTATCTCAGACTCACTGTTAAGAGCTTGTATTTTTCAGTTTAGTTGGCGCTTATCTGACATTTCAATTCTGTGTCTTTGTGTCTGCATGCTTGCTAGCTGCGCTTGTGTGATGATGTCACTAGACATGTACACTGGTGCATCTTAATTCACTCCATCCTGAGGGTCTATTTACTAGTGCAATCAATCAGATCGGGCTATAACAGTACCATCCTAAGCAAATTTCAATGGATGCAGAACACAGTAAATCTACTTAAGATGGCATTGTAAATGAACTTAAAGGTAAACATGCTGGAAATAAAATTTATATGGACTGCCCCCTGGGGATGTATAATTATGTAATTTTGCCAGTTTTGTCTTTGCTTTCATAACTTGTCATTCATTGTGAGCTTCTCATTTTGCCCATTTGCATTGTTCTTGTTCCTGATTTGTTTGGGTGTTTGCAAGGCCATTGTAATATTATTTCTGCATCATAAACATTTGTATGCCATTTACTCAAAATAATGCCAATGCTGCATGGATTTAATAGAGCAAAAATATCAGTGGGAAAACATACAAGTTCCATTGCATTGGAGAGAAACAAGATTTTGTAGCTGATATGATGGGGTTGCAAAACATTTCCCAGAATAATTTGATTTTTGTACAAAAAAGGCCTTGGGAAAATCAACTGTTCATGGTTTATAATGTCATTTTCTCTTGGATCTAGAACCTCATATGATTATTTGTTTGCAATTTAAAATGAGCAGTACTTTGTTTACTTACACTGACCAGCAGCTTTTGGTAGCTGCTCAGATTTTACTCACTCAGTGGCATATGGATACACCCTGGGTGATTTTGATTATCATAATGGTACATGGTCCGAACGTACCTCATTGAACTACTGTTCCCAGGCTGCAGTGTGACTGGTAGTGTTTATGAGTCAATTTAGAACACTTGCTTAACATGAACATATAGTCCCCTTTGGGGATCAGTTGGCAAAACTGGAAAGGGAGGAACACTAGCAAGAGAAGCAGTTCTACCCCCCCACCAAGGGTGTAGACTTTCCAATTTCCCGGGGGGGGCTGGGGCTCGACCAGAGGCATTGCTTTGCTAGGAGCAAGGGTGGCTCCCGGGGGAGGCTGAGTACCTTCCTGAAAATTTCGGCGGGGGCTCACGCCCCGCCGCCCCCACGAAGATTACGCCTATGCCCCCCACCCCATTAGCAGGCTCAAGATAAGATGATAAATCAAGTTCATCCCCCCCCTTTTGTGTGGATTCAGCAGATGGGGAAGGTGGGACAGAGTGAGTTGCAGGAAAGCAGTGTAAGAATGCACAGAAACACTTTACAATACAATTTTGAACATTCAGGAAAAGCAAACCATTTATCAGGTGTTTGGTTGAGGGTCCTGCCCTATCACAATCCAATTGTGATTCATACACTGAGGGGTATTTGCTCCTCAGAAAGCATTTGCATTAATCCTTTTGTCTAGCACTGTGTTGGAAATCCTCGTTTTGCCCTGTAGACCAGTCAGGACTGACTTACACATTATCATCAAAATGTACAGAATCAATTGTCTGTTGTTGTTGTTCCTATTTTTAGCTGTTGCATGTGCGCTCATCAATGACGATCTTGGGGAATAGCATTGCTGGAGTGGTCTGGACTAGAGTTGGGCGTGAACTGGGAAAATGGTGGTTTGTGGTTCGTTTGATTAACACGAACCACGAACTTTCACAAACTTTTCACATTTCCCAAACTGGTTTGTGGTTCATTCAGTTCAGGAGTTTGGGGGGTGATAGAACAGCCCCCTCAGGAATTAGAGATGCCAAACTCATAGGGATTCTTCATAAGGTTCTCATCCACCTGCCCTCCAAGTTTGGCAAATATTGGATTTGGGATGTCTGAGGTATAGCCCCTCAAAGCAGGTGCCCCCAGGAAAACTAGCTCTAGCCTCCCCTTAAATTAGCCACACAGCAAGGAATTCTTCCTAACTCACCCTCACAGGACAACTAACTCCTCTCTCTTCCTGCTACAAAGTGAAAACAGCTGAGTCAGGGTGTGATACTCACACACACACACACACACACACACAATCTGCTCCCATAGAGCAGAATGGGAGCTCTGTGGTTGGCTCCCAGAGTTGCCAATCAAGCTATGAACAACTCCTATGGGTGTTTCTAGGGCTCTCCACAAGTCCATCCCCAGCATTGCCTAGGAATTGATTGAATCAGAGACAGGCTGTCTGGAGAATGAACCGTTCTAACGAACCTAATGAACCTCCATGGAAAAAAGGTGGTTCATTTTTTGATTTGGGAACAATGCAACCAAACCACGGTTCATTTCTTGGTTCATTCCCATCCCTAGTCTGGACCCTTGCCTCAGTGTAGACAGCAGAGCCTTCATCATAGATACCAGGTTCTCCAGCAACACTGAAGTCCCCATTTAAAACCCTCAGAGAGAAATTCACCTGAGCAACTCCTTTGAGCTGAGGCTCTTACATGAACTGGAGGTGAACATGGGGGCTGGCTGCTGGAGAACCAGGTACTGTGGCACTCACAGTGGTAGGATATCAGTATAACACTCTTCTGAAGATAGGGTTGCCAAGTCAACTCACCCTTCGGAGCGGGGGAGCCTCGCCGGGGTCCGGGAGTTCTTGATGGACGCGCTACGTGCTACGTGCTCACGTTGGGGGCGTGGCCCAGATCGTCGGGGGGGGACCATATGGTTTTGCCCCCGACCGTGTGAGCCCGAGCGACGTGGCTGCGGTGCCGCAGCTTCGGGGACAGAGTCCCCCCCGGGGCCCGATTCCGTCGCGGCGGAAATCGGGCCTCCGAAGCGGGGGATTCCCCGCCCCCATTTGGCAACCCTATCTGAAGAAGCCAGCCCCCACAGTTGTGCCAGGATGAGAATCTAGTCCAGCATCCTGTCTCACACAGTGGCAAACCAGTTCCTCTGGAGGGCCAACAACAGGGCCTGATGTTGCCTCCTGGCTCTGGGATTCAGAGGTTTAGTGCCTCTGAATGTGGAGGTTCCCCTCAGTCACCATGGCTAAAGATTATGGTTATGACACCTGTTGATAGTACTGGGTCTTCAATTGACTCAGAGTTCTTTCCCTGGTTCAAAGTACTTCTCTGATTATTATTTTCTCAGACTCCGAGAATGTGTTGGGACAACCTTGCAATAGGTAAATATTTTCTGTCCTTTTATTATATTGATTTTTTAAAAAAATTATGATGTATAATGTTAAAATCAATTTCATAGACCATGCTGCTATACACTTCAGTTCTTCCGAAATGTTTAAGATTTTCTTCCTTAGATCTATACGGACAGGCTATCACTATTGCAATCTTGAATGGCTTCTGTGAAGATCAATTCCATTCTTGAGAAAGGTCATTTGGAGCTAAAACACTGATAACCTTACCTAAAAAATATTAAATGTCGACGTGGGGTTATTTTTATTTCTCCGAAACTCGAGGAGTAGTGTGTATATATATATTTCATCAAAAGATATACATTCTGGGGTCCGCTGTGTTTTCCTTTTGAATTGCAGACTGCCACTTCGGCGTGAACGGACCCAGCACATCCTGGCTTCTTTTGTGTGTAATTTAAATTGGGTCGGCTTTCAAAACAGCCTATTGCAAACCAAGCGCATGGAACCTTTTCCACGTCTGTGCTGTCATATAACATTGCTTGATAAATTAATAAATGGAATTAATAGTTATTATTAGTCTGATTATTTTGCACAGTCAAGGCTGGATGCTTGGCATTTCTGTGAAGCACAATTACAGAAACATTTGTAAAGAAATGGATCTTTTGCAAATCTGGGATTAACAAAAAAGATGACATTTCACTCTGCTCATAATGATGTGATCGGTGTCTCTGATTACTGAAGGATATTAGAACCCATCTTTTAACAGTGATAACATGTGTTTACATAAAAGGCATTCGTGGTAGGCTTGCCAACTCTTGCCTGGGGAATTCTTGGAGATTTGGAGGGGAGGTGGAACCTGGGGAGAGAGAGATTTGGGGTGAGGAGGGACTTCAGTGGGGATGTGATGCCATAAAGACCGCCCTCCAACGCTGCCGTTTCCTCCAGGGGAACTGGTCTCTGTAACCTGGAGATCAGTTGCAATCCTGGTAGCTCTCCAGGCCCCACATGGAGGTGGGCAATGCTAATTGGTGGTGGAAACCTAATCGATTTCTTTTTTTTGTAGAAAACTGAAGCACACGTTACATCCATCTTTTATAGAGTGCTAGAGACAGCCTCTGTACAATCATTTTAACCCCCTCACAACAGGTAGTGCGAGATATCCCCAGCGTGCCCGGCGTCATGACGTCACATACGGGCGGCACGCGCACGCTTCTCGCGCGCGCACACACCCAGGATGCCAGGCAGGAGCCCCCCGCCAACAGGTAAAAAAGATTTGGCAACCCTACCTGGGAATAAGTGCCAGAAAGGGGGATACAAGTTGGCCTACCACTCCATTAAGTAATCTGAAGCCTTCCTCCAATGGAAACCTTTAAATTAGAGCAAAACGCCTTAAGCTAGAGGAACTTCCTCCAGCCTAAGGCAGGATACTGTCCATTATGTCCATAGTGAGAATAAGTCATTATGCAGAAGTTATTTCATACAGTCTCTACATGCTGAATGCAGCACATCTACTGTATTCTTAAGATACATCTGAGATCATTATTTCTGAAAACTGCTCTTACATATTAAAATTGAAACAATTCTTATTTCTCTACCCCCCATTTTATGCCTTATATCATAACATGATTCATTTTTCATAAAATATAAAGCTCGATATCTAAAGATATTATACGTGCATGCAGAGGAGTTTTTTTTTCTGTTGCCTGCTGTGAAACCCTTCCCACTGCCAAAGAGACAAACCTCCCACTAGATTGTTTAATTTAGGTAGCTTGCCTTTTCAATGGTAGAAAGTTTTGCAACAGAAATCAAAGTTCCAGAGTGTGCATATCCATTTTTGAGTTAACCAAAATATTATTGATTATATGAGATAAAAGATGAGCTCAAGTGATTTATTGTGGCAGAAAGAGCACAAGTTGTGATTTGACGATTGCATGCACATGAACACCTGAAGCTCCCTTATGCAATGGCTCTCTGGGGATTCCAGCAAAATCTGGAGATGCTGGAAAACTGGCGATGCTGGGGATTGAACCTGGAATTTCTGCATGCCAAGCAGGTGCTCTGCCACTGAGCCATATTCAGAGAGCTCTAGAAAAGGATTGGGCAGAAACCCTCTACAAACAACTCTTATGTATGTTGAAACAATGTACACATGAGCAAGAGTACATCCTCTGTGCATGTCAGAAGTATACACACAAAGTGTGTGTGCGTGTGTGTTTCGATGCCATGCTCAAGAGTCAACTGGATGAGTGTGTGGGGTATGGATCATGTGCAATGCTTCCTCTAAGCTGTGGAGTCTTGGGAGCAAAACTTCTTTGTGAGCTACTGGCATTAAAGTTGTAGGGAGTGACTTGGCTACTGCATAAATTAGTTTGCTTTGGAGCCATCCTTCCTGAGCTAAGACAAAAATGCGTGAGCCGGAGGCTAAGAAACTGTGAGCTACCTCACACTAATTCAGCTTAGAGGGAACACTGA
Source organism: Gekko japonicus (assembly GCF_001447785.1). Taxonomy (NCBI): domain Eukaryota; kingdom Metazoa; phylum Chordata; class Lepidosauria; order Squamata; family Gekkonidae; genus Gekko; species Gekko japonicus. The sequence continues at coordinate 184,735 of NW_015164198.1, forward strand.
TGTGTAGTGGACTATAGAACTATGTAAATAAGAAATCTTTTGCTTAACTGAGGAGCACTACAGAGTAAAGTGGACTATAGAACTGTGTAAATAAGAAATCTTTTGCTTAACTGAGGAGCACTTCAGAGTAAGCTACAAAGGGACTATAAAAGGTTTTGTATGTTTGTTAGGTGATTTACATTGGTGTTCTGAATCTGTTTATTAGTTTTGAAGACTTGCCATTTGATTGCCACTGGTACCAACATATTCAGTTGCTTTAACCTGTCATAGTGTCTTATAGAGGATGACAACACAGGTGCAGCACCACATTACTTGAACTATGTTTCATAGATTCTGAAGATGTTTACTTCCTCCTAATGGGTTTAAGTTTGAACTATTAGAAGAGGCAGATGGAAATGGAAAAACTGAAGCCTAAGCAGCCACTTTAGGGAAAACACCAAGATGGAACACTGACAAGTTGGATGTGGGATCCAGGGAGGAGTCGGCATTATGCCATCCTTCCATTTCCCCCTAGGAAGTACGCAGAAGCCTTGAAAATAGCACAGAATTTCACACTAATGCCTTGCAGGAAGACTGTAAAAATCCCAACCATTTACTCATCTCAGACCCTATCGACTTGATTTGGAATATCATGCTTACAGAAGTTTCCAGGAATTTGAAATTATTTCATTCATCAGTTGCACAAAGTCCCAGTCTCTCCTGTAGAAGTACAATTTGATTTTTAAAAATCTGTAAAAGTAAAAGCAGGAAATGTAGTTGTAGTTCCTTTGGATGTGATAACCAACAATTACCCACAAGTTACTCACCTCTCAGTCCAAAAGATATGAATGAGTAGCATATGATGCAAGAAACTTCGCATTGGCAAATTAGAACTGGTGCATACATTACCATGGGTTGAATCTGAAGTCATTGAAACAATTCCTGGAAGAGGATCCTCCCCAACTGCTGTTCTCCCAGCAAACTCCCTGCATTATACAGAAGCCATTACCAATTAGACTCAAGAACATTATGCCATGCAGGAGGGCGTTGCAACGAAGGGTGGAAATTACCCCCAAAAGCTAAGCTGGGGATTTTGGGACCTGCATAGACAAAAACAATCTAGAATGGGAGCTGTGTTATGTCTGGACATGAGAAATCTTCCACTCCAGCTTACCTGCTGCTGGAGGTATGCCTGAACTTGTCTGGCAAGCCACCTAGAGGAAGTGTGGAGAGGCATATCTGAGCTTGTCCATGCAGTCCACCTAGTGGAGCTTGAAGCCCAAGAACAAAGGCAGGCAGGATCCTGGAACCTGCCTGCGGATTGCCCCCTGAGGACAGCCAGCCAATCTGGAACCTGGAGGCCATTTGAACTCACCAATTGCATGGGGTCTGGGAGTGGCTTAGGTGTGCATAGTTAGGGCAGTTGCCCCATGTAAAGCATTCCTGTTGAGATGCAATAAACTGCTGCTTGCTGAAATCACTATTCCTTCGCCTCTGCCATGGAGAGTGAAGAAAAGCAGCCAAATGTTCTACACTCTTCCCTTTATTCCAGGCTTCCTAATTTGTGCGCTGTACTTCAAACATATTTTATATTTTTTTAAAACTGTAGACTAGTTTTAATTGGCATTTCTTTTCCATATCAAGCACTTGAAGAAGCAACATCACTCAGGAACATAACTGTGTGTAGCCTGCTGCACTCAAGCCATTTATTCCACTATAGTCCCACTATCTTCAGAGATGTCTCCTTGGAGATTCCTTGTTGTTGCCTTAGAAATCGCGATTATCTAATGTTCTAAACATCCGATGATCATGTTTCATCCTGTGTGGTTGCTGACTGGAGGAAACTGCAGAAGTGTGGGATCTGCGTGGCATCAGTTGCTCCCGGGACATGTTTATTTCTCATTCTTCTGTTCACTGGGAGATTCAAAATATGGCCATGATACTATCACCTTGATCCCTTTAGTTTCATCTAGACAAATAACTAAGGGCTAAGCATGTTTGTTTAGACAGTACAGCAATGAGCAGGGTGGTCTTTGCATATGTTCATTATTTCCCAGTAATGCTAGTTGCAGCACAGTGTCATGTGACCTTTCTTTTTTCCTTCCTGTTAAAAACAGTTCAGTATATCTGCTCCCCCCCACGCAAAGCAGATTATCTAAACTATTAAAAAGGCAGAAATTTTCAACTGTCCTTTTGCAAACTGATTCACATGTACACATTAAAAAAAACAACAACCCACATGCATGTATCAGGTTTTGTGAGTGTTATTAACCAAAAGCAACATGTCAGTACAAAGAAAGCATACTGCCAGTAATCCTTACCAAAGTCATTCTTTGCTTTTTATTGAGAACATCGTTGAATTGAATTGAATTGTTATTCTCCATTGTTCAATTAATCAATAAAGCCGCTTCCATAAAATAAATCTATAGTCTCATCTCTGGAGAGTTGACCGAAGTTGCGAGGAAGAAATCTAATGAGTAGAACAACCATGCTATAAACTGTGGTTGGAAATGGTATGTTTCCTAGTAAATGTTGCATGTCTCCATCCTAAGATCTGCACCTGCTGTGATCACTCAGTATTCAAGCTTAATTCTGTACAGAAGCATTTAACCTCCCAGAGAACCTGTCTTATATACATGCACACCCTATAGCTATAAGGTTGTCAAGCAAGACAACAGTAACATGTGAAACATAATCTAGGGGGAAATCATATATAGGTAATCTCTCTTCAAAGACTACTTTATAAAAGAAAACTAGAATGATGTAAGCAAAATATCAAAGTTTTAAAATGCAGTGTGATCTTGGCATGTTATTTCAATCCCTGAGTCTTTGTTGTATGACTAATATTCTCCTAATCAGCAAAATCTTATATAGCTAGTTGGAGAAATGTAGCATATTTACAGTGCAGTCCTATGTAGAAAATCACATTGATTTCACTAGGATTAGACTGGAATAACTGCATTCCTATGCACAGCCTGAGGGGCGGGGCCATTGTGAAAGTACCTTATTTTGTGATGACTCTAGTTTGATCTAAAGCATTTGAAAATCCAAGTTTTTTTAAAAAAAAATAGTTGAGACAAAAGTGACCTTCCAAACCATACGCAGAAGTGAAAGGGAATGAAAAATACATATGCACATAATATACCTATTCTGGTATGGAGTGGGGGGTGGGATGGAACAATTTTAGCTTGGGGGGGAAAATCAGTAAATTTGAATCAAAAGTCCAGTGTGCACAGATCTCTTATGAGATCATCAAAAAACCCTCATTTTTCTGAGTCCCTAGCAATGATCCCTCTAAGCTGTGGAGTCTTGTGAGCAGAACTACTGGCATTAAAGTTGTGAGCGAGCGATTTGGCTACTGCATAAATTAGTTTGCTCTGGAGCCATCCTTCCTGAGTTAAGACAAAAATGTATGAGCTGGAGGCTAAAAACTGTGAACTGTCTCACACTACCTCAGCTTAGAGGGAACACTTTAAAAAGTGACATTTTTCATTAATAAAACAGCAAATGAATGGATAAGTACATGACCATTCATTTAAAAAAAAATAAAAATAAAAAAGGAAACAGCTAGCCTGAACCATGGAGGAGGGGTGAGTAAGGTCTGAGCAATCATTCATTTCCTTGGTGAGTATGTCTCTCATTTCAGCTGTAATGAAACTGAAGGTGAAGAATTGGGTATCTTTTCATTTCTATTATATCTCTCTACATCCTCAGTCTCCTAGACACACTGGCTATGGAATACACTGTGCTCTCCTGCCTTTAGGATGCAAACTTATGCTCTCTAGACTAGTTCAATAGCTGGCAGATAACCCCAATGGAGGAAATATGTTTCCAAGCTCACCCAAGTAATTTTAGAGGCAGTTGGGGCAACCAGGTAGGATAGGTAGAGACAGTGTAGAAACATAGGGCTGCCTGAAGGTTTTATGGGCTGTTATTTGTTTTCTCCTCAATTTTCTTTCAAGGAGTATATGTAGCCCTCCCTGCCTCCATTTATGGGTTCTTGGGCACAGGGTATCCATGGGCCCTTCCATCTCAGTTTTCTTGTCTTCCCCTCAAAACTACTTTCTACTCCGCTCCCCACCCCTGGAGGTGATTCTATTCCCCCTTTCCCAGTCCTGGCTACATTTTCTGGTGCTGACTAACTATGAGGGAAATCTAGAGAGTGAGTTTGGTGTAGTGCTTAGGAGCACAGACTCTAATCTGGGAAAACTGGGTTTGCTGGTGTGACCTTGGGTCAGTTACAGTTCTCTCAGAGCTCTCTCAGCCACACCTACCTCACAGGGTATCTGTTGTGAGGAGGGGGAGGGAAAGGAGATTGTAAGCCACTCTGAGACTCCTTTGGTTAGTAAAGGTCATGGAGTGATCATTATTTGAAAAAAACACACGAAATTAATACAATTCTCAAAGCTGGGGACCTCCAGTAATGGCATGAAAGAAAGAGGATTTATAGTGCATGAACTGAGAGTGTTAACAGCAACCCGAAGGAGGATCTAACAAGCCGGAAGGAGAAGACAACAGACGAAGCCCCTCCACGTCAGCGATAGTAAAAGTACCCAGCACGCAAAGAAGAGGTTCTGAATGTGCCCAGAAGAGAGGTTTTTTTTTTTTTAACAGAAATTCAAAGGAACATTACTAACATACTAACAGAGAATTACATGTGACCGGACTAAGAAAAGAAGTTTGACAACACACAGAAGAAGCCCAAGAAGATTAATTGGACATTACTAACAGTTTAATTTACCAGTTTATATATCACTCAGCTTTCTCTTTCTCCCACTGTCTACCCTTCCCATTTTTTCTTTTAAGCGAAATACCTCCCCTTTTTAGGGGAGCCAATAAAATCTTTATTAAAAAAAAATTATTTGAAAAAAAACAACAACCCTACATATAGAAAAGTAGTTCACTTAAGGTCTCTATAAAGTGGGATAAAATTATGCTCATAGGTTCCCTTCCCCATGACTATTTATTTGTGTTTTATAGTTTTAATTATAAGGAACAATCTTTGTATGGCTGGTGATACAATAATAGGTAGAATGCAGCAAAAAAGAATTAATGTCCTTTTGGACTAGATTATAAATTTAATATATTTATCCAGCGTTAATGTTAGGGATCACTTTTAGTAGCACCAAGATATTTTCATTACACAGAAAGTAGAAGTTACATTTCATTGTTAACTGGCTGTTACATGACAAGTAAACAACTTTCATTGTGTTATTCACCTCATTTACTTTAATGATTCAATAATAGATGTAACAAGAACCTCAGGGCCAGATGGCATAGGCGGGGGAAAAAATCTCCATGAACTACCTACTTTTTCATCTCAAGTAGCAGATAAATATGATAGTTCTCTGCTCTATGGTGTCAGGATTTCTCACCAGCTGGCCAGTTAACTGTAAGAAGAAAGTGTTGTCTAACCTATCTGAAATACAGAATTGTAGTAGTTTGATATATTTGGCTCCAATTGTTATCAAAGAATATCCTAACTAGGGATACATAACCATTCTAAGCCACTGATGTAAAAACAGGTGGCAATTTTAACTGCAATATTCCTATACATTTCACTAATATGGTTAGGAAAAAGGTGAATTCTGAGGTAAATAATGGATGATGGAAGGGATTTTCATCAGTGGAACAGGATTGTACTTTCATCCTTTCTCTCATTGCAGACTAAAATGATTCCCTCAAAATACTGTTGCTAACCTGGGGGGGGGGGGGGTTGCATGGGGGGGGGGAGTTGCATGAGGGGGGAGTCAGAGGTCTTCAGAGGAAGGGGGAATCTGCAAAAATCACATCCCCTTCCATTATTTATTTATATTATTGATTGATCACATTTATACCCCACCCTCCCTGCAATGCAGGCTCAGGGTGGCTCGCAGTCAGTGTATTAATACTGTTAAAACACGTAAAAACATATAAGAACAATTCATTATTAAAACAAATTCATAAAGTGCTGAAGATAGTTATTCAAGATGGCTTATTTCACTGTACCATCTAAAAATCAATCTGCTCAAGATTTTCCTGCAGCGCAGGCTAGGTGTTAATAACCAAGGGGCCGGCTAGGTGTTAGAAACCAAGGCACAGGCTAGGTGTTAGAAGCCAAGGCACAGCTAGGTGTTAGAAAACCCGGGGCCAGGGCTCTATAGTGGTGGCGGCTACCTAGCTGAATGTCCAGCGGATGAGCTCTGTCTTGCAGGCCCTGCAGAACTGTAAAAGGTCCCGCAGGGCCCTGATCTCCTCTGGGAACTCATTCCACCAGGATGGGGCCGCCACTGAAAAAGCCCTGGCCCTGGTAATAGCAAGCCTGGCATACTTAGGGCCAGGGAGGGTCAATCTGTGCTGAGACCCCGACCAAAGCACTCTCTGGGGTATATATGGGGACAGCTGGTCCCGCAGGTATGTTGGATCCTAGTCATATAGGGCTTTAAAGGTAAGAACCAGCACCTTGAAGTGGATTCAGTGCACTATTGGCAGCCAGTGCAGTGTCCTCAGCACAGCCTGGATGGGTTCCCACCTGGGAAGGCCCATCAAAAGCCTAGCCGCGGCATTCTGCACTAGCTGAAGCCTCTGAATCTGTGACAAGGGCAGCCCCATGTAGAGAGCGTTACAGTAGTCTAGGCTCGAGGTGACCATAGTGTGGATCACTGTTGATAGGTCGGCACAATTGAGGAAGGGAACCAACTGTCTGATCAGTCAAAGATGATAAAAGGCCAACCTGGCAGTGGCCGCTACCTGGGCCTCCATTGTTAGGGAGGTATCCAGGAGCACTCCCAAACTCCTAACGTCCAGTGCCGGCACCAACGATGCCCCGTCGATGGTCGGGAGTGGGATCCCCACTCCTGAACTGCCCCGACTCAAGCACAGAACCTCCGTCTTCGTTGGATTCCGTTTCAGCCGACTCAGCCTAAGCCAACCAGCCACGGCTTGTAATGCCCGGTCCAGGTCTTCCGGTCTGGAGTCAGATCAGCTGCCCAACATCGGATAGAGATAAAATCAGATAATGGAAATATCCCACAGGACACAACCCACAGCTTTGTTTCTAATTGAACCAAGCTTATCACAAAATGTGTTGATATCTGCAAACCTGTGTGACATAGCAATCATAATCTTGGGGGTCAAATATGACCATAAATTTGGGGCCATTTCAGATATCAGCAAACAAAAGTGTGTTTTCTGATACTCTCTTTTTTCCTTTTTGCATAGTATTATCTTTCAGGTGACCCACAATAAACAGACTGTTTTTATATGGTTTTGATTTAGCTTAATTAGAACAAATTTTTCAAGCTGAGAAACCTAATGAAATTTTGTATGCATGCAAAAATTTAGATTCCTAATTAGTTTGAAACCCTATTATTCTAAACCATGCCCATACTTAAAAAAAAACCCCAAAAAAACTGGTGATATAAGAAGGTAGCACGAACTTCTGGTTAATGGCATCATGCCGGCAGACACATCTCCCAGATTTCCTGGGGATGTAACCTGCACACCAGCATGTAGGAGGGGGTGCGACAGGTCGCTACCACCCCGGAGCCTTGGCAAAAGGCTCCTAGCCATGGGGCTTTTGAGGGGCGACCTCTTCACCGGTGCAATGCTGGAGAATTAAGGCGCTCCTCCACCCAAACGGTCCTGCTGCTGAGTGTCCGAATGGACTTAGAGCCGCTGACCGGGAAAAGTGTCGGAGATCAAGCGAAATGAACGATGCCGAGCATGGCCGAATGGCCAACAATGAACTGTGAGTTGGGTTAAGCAAGCATGAGAATTTAAAAAGGAAGCTACCCCACCCCCTACAGAGCGACAAAAAGCGAGCGGGGGAGGGGCCCCTCCCAAACGCATGAACGAAAGCACGAAATAAAGAGGGGGAAGCGAAAGACTAAGCATCTAAATCTGTTTTAAGAGACTTACCAGAGCTTGGTAAAGCATAAGGGCGAATTTCAGAGACTTTGGCAACTTTTAAAATAGTAAACAATCCATAAAGATGGCGGGGAAGAAAGCAGATAAAGACAAACTGTTGAAAACGAAACTAGTGGGTAGCCCTCAAGCAGAAGAGACTGCTGAGCTCTCCAAAATGCTGGCAGACTCCCTGCGCCCCCTGCTGGACGAGATGACCAATATCAAGCAACAGCTGTCAACAATAAGTCAAAGTATGGCATCTCAGCAGCTCCAATTGACTGAGTCTCTAAAAGTAACAGAGCAAACGGCTGAGAAGGCGAAGAAAGTGGACGCCAATACTAAAAGAATTAAGAAAAAGGTTCAAAGGCTGGAGATGAAACAAGCTGTGGAAGAATCACAACTTTTACAGATGCAGATGGTGAAAGCAAATCTGGTCCTACGGTTCCAAGGGGTACTGGAATTAAAAGGAGAGAATCTGAAGCAATTACTGAGTGAAGCATTAGCCCCAATAGCAGATTTGAAAGCGGGATATCTTTGCAGCGACATGGATGTGGTCTACAGGTCCTATTCCTCATACATCAAGAAAAATAATCTGCCTGGGGAGATAGTAGTCAGATTCTCGAAGACACATGTGAGAGATTCTATCTTGAAAGCAACTACTGGAACACCCTTGAGAATCGGGGACAACAACATCAGGATTTTGAAAGACATCCCATTTGAGATAAGACAGAAGAGAAAGAAATATAAAGATTTAATCCTTTTTCTACAAACAAATGGCATCAGTTACAGATGGTTAATTCCTGAAGCCGTAATTTTCAAATTCCATGACAAAAAAGAAAAGATTGACTCTGTTTTTAAAGCACGTGAGTTCCTGAGAGCACAGCTGGGAGAACCAGTGGAGGACAAGGAGAAAGAAGAGGAAAGCAAATCAGATGGCGAGTTGGGCTTAGTGTCTTCTGACGAGGAATCTCCTTCTGAAAAGGGGGAGGCTGCCCCCAAAAGTCCATATAAACTGAGGATGAGAAGAGGTAAGAAAAAATAAGGCTGAAGGACTCTGATTTGTGCCTGAAACATATATGTTAACTATGGGATGCTCTGGGGGTTTCATTAAACAGACAGATTGATGGGTAAAAAGATAAATGATTTAGCATAACCGACTACATTCAAAGTAATACTAGCGATTAAGAATAACAACTATATAAGTTGTATGTTATGATCTCCTATTCTTGGGGTTTTAGTTACTAGTGGTTTGCTTTTCTTTCTCCTTAGTTGTAGTTTTCCCTCCCTAATTTTCGGTTATAGTTTGTAGTATTTTGAAAAAACCAATAAAACATACCCCCTTGGGGGATTCAAAAAAGAAGAAAAAAAGAAGAAGGTAGCACGTCTATAATACTTGTGCATATGTAGGGGCTGTGTCTCTGGTAGAGCATCTGCTTAGCATGCAGAAGGTCGCAGGTTCAGTCCCCAGCATCTCCAGTAAGCATCAGGTTGTTGGTGATGTGAAAGACCCTCCCACCTGAGACCCTGGGGAGCCATTGCCAGTCTGAGTAGACAATACTGATTTTGATGGACCAATGGTCTGATTCAGCACAGGGCAGCTTCATGTGTTCATGAGGTGTAGCTGAAATTAAAGATGACTGTTCAGTCATTGTGTTGAATCAAATATAAGGAAAACACTCTTTGTATAGCAGTTAACTCAGGAAATTAGAGTTGGTGATTCAATAAGATAAAGATACGACAAATAAGATAAATGTATTCTTGGGGGGGGCGAACCTTAACACTGTCAGAGTGGTCAGGTTTGTAATCCAAGCCCAGAAATTTAAAAAAAAAGAACTGATGGAATTTTATTAGTTTAACTGTCAAGTCAATGATCTGTATTAGATTTTGTGCAGTGCAACCCTAAATATGTTTACTGAGAAATAAGTCCCACTGAGCTCAATATGAGTTACTCCTTAGCATTTAGGATTGTAACCATTGTTATTTGACACTGTGTTGTGTTGTCTTGTTTGGTTTATTGTTTTATAGTTTACTGTTGTAAGTGGTTAAAATCTTTTTGGCTGACCAGTAAACTCAATTGAATGAATTAGATTTATAGAATCACATTGTGCCTAATTTAGATGAAACTCAATTTTTACTTGAGAAGTTGCCAGTGAGGGAATGTTAATGATCTCTGAAGGGGAGAAATGCTTTATTCTTCTTTGTGCAATTTTTCATGCTCATTCACAGCTGTATCCTCCCCCCATCTGTTGCTATTTTGGTCCATTTTTGTATCCTGTAAGAGTTTCTTCACACTTTACTTCAAATATATGAGGCACCATGCAGTGGACTTGATGGCACCACATAGCCAATCAGATTTGGCTACTTAATAGTGTCACTGAAAGCAAAGGCTTTCAGTGGTTCTCACTTTGAATAGGAGAAGGTGGGGATAGCGAGCTCGCCCTCTTCCCTCCCTCACACAAAGTATTATCCATTTATTTCTTCTTTCTTCTGAGCAGCCCCTACATCTGTTTTCTTCTTATTTGTTGCTCTATGGCTGTCCCACCCTGTCATGTTATTATATATGTTGATTCTGGCCCATCCCAGGGGCTTTGAGGGAAGAGACAAAATCACCTGCTAATATTCCACTCCTGTAATGGCACACAGAAGACTTTTGAAAGTTCAAAAATAAACAACATATTTTATTTACTTGGAAGGGAAAAGGTCAGGTGGAAAAAGTGGTATGTATGAGGTGAACTGATAAAAACTGAGATAACTTTGCAATCATACTAAATCCAGCTAATATGTTGCCAACAAGTAAGTGTTTTGCTTTTCAACAAAGTCTTTGAAACCTTGGGGGAGAGGTTTTCTTTTCAATTTCTGCTTTAACTTGCAAGCATAGGTTTCTGAGTTTCACTGACAGTTCACGTTTAGAAGGCAGGAATACTAGCTTTTAAAATACTAGCTTTTGCAGATGATGTGGCATTAATACTTGAAAACCCAATAGAAGCAGCAGGAGCATTGATGGATAAGATTGAAGAGTATGGAGCAGTGGCGGGCTTCAAAATAAATGTAGAAAAAACTAAAATTATAACTAAGAACTTGGAAGACAAACAAAAAGAGAAGTTACAAGAAATCACAAAATGTCAGATTGTAAAAAAACCTAAATATCTAGGAATTACGGTTACAAACAAATGTAGTACACTGTATGAAGACAACTATAAAGCACTGCTACAAAAACTAAACAAGACTTGGACAACTGGAAAAATCTGCAACTTTTCATGATGGGAAGAATTGCTACAATAAAAATGAACATTTTACCAAGATGGATGTTCTTATTTCAAATTTTTCCTGTATTACAAAATCAAAACTTGTTTAAAGAATTAGACCAGATGACATCCAAGTTTATATGGCAAAGGAAAAGGGCACGAATAAGATTGAAAATGCTACATGATGTAAAAGAAAGAGGGGGGGTTGACGTAATGAATTGGTTACTGTATTATAGAGCTGCAGCATTAGTATGGATTAAAGAATGGATTACTTTAGAAGATAAGAGACTTTTAAAAACTGAGGGCCATGATTTACTGTTAGGATGAAATGCTTTTCTGTGGTATGAAAAAGCAGGTTCTCAAAAATATTTTAAGCAGAATTGACTGAGAGCAGCATTACTAAAGGTATGGGACCCTATACATAAACATTTTTATACTAAAAGATCAAGACTGATTATACCTTTAGAGGCATTTACCTTACCCAATGTGTATATGGGAGAAGAATCGTTAAGATACCAGGGCTGCGGTCACACGGAACAGATGCCACACAAGTGAGACAGAAAACAGGCGGAGTTTCCGGGCGCGATCTCACCAGCACATCTGGGAAGCGTAGCACTCCCATAGCTCAACCGAGGCTTCCAGCCGAAACTGCGTGGCAAAAAACTCAGAGGTACTAGTTTCCGAAAACTGCGGGGCAAGGGCGGGCGTCTGATCGCGTTTCCGGTAGCATCCGGCGCCCGCCCATGTCCCCTTGCAAATAAGATGATTGTATGAACCCAGAATATAGGCCATAATATTAATTTAGAAGTGTAGGAGGAGATTAGGCTGAAGAATATAAAATTAACTAATGCTGTGTCATATAAAGAGAACATGTATAAGATGTTTTATAGATGGTATATTACACCAGATAGATTAGCTAAACAAAATGTTAATTGCTCTGACAAATGTTGGAAATGTAAAAATAAGACTGGTTCTTTTTATCACATGTGGTGGTTATGTGATGTTACAAAGAGGTATTGGAGATGGATTCATGAGATAATGGAAAAAATAAACTCTCCCTTGCCATGGAACCTCCACGGTACCTCCACGGGAGGTCTGATCGCGTAACTGCGCAGTAGTTTGCCCCAGGGCAAACAGCCACGCTTCTCCCCCGCAGTTTCCTGCCCATGTGACCGGGGCCCAGGATATTCTGGATAAAAAAAGACAATCTTAAATTACCAGAACAATTATCCTGGTGGAAGAAAGCGCAACTGGAATCAATATATTTGAAGGATAAGAAACAAGGTTTTAATAAGAAAATAACTGAACTAGAAGAAATGGTTTTAACAGCAGAAAACTGTTGGATCCCCAAGCATCGAGAATAAATCCACGTTTTGAAGAAAAGCAAAATTTATTTCAAAGCATTGGAAAGACACTCAAACACGTTCTTTGTTAGAACTGACTACAAACGGTTAGGGCAAACAAGATAAAGGGATTTGAACCAGGTACAGGACCAATGGGGCACTTTCCCGCTGGCGGGTGAAAGGAAACGGTTACGCGCTCATTCCCTGAGAACCAAGCTATCTCCAGACATAATA
>NW_015164198.1:202827-277286 GCF_001447785.1 Gekko japonicus
CGGTAAGGGCAAACAAGATAAAGGGATTTGAACCAGGTACAGGACCAATGGGGCACTTTCCCGCTGGCGGGTGAAAGGAAACGGTTACGCGCTCATTCCCTGAGAACCAAGCTATCTCCAGACATAATACAGGTGCAGTTCCCAGGCTCTAAAAGCAACAAGCTGGCAGTAAAGCATACTCCCCCAATACATCCTCCAGTTGTTTGGCTTAGGCATTACAGCAGAGTAAAATACAGGCGTACAGGCGGGGGGGGGGGGGGTGATGGAATCAATATATTTGAAGGATAAGAAACAAGGGTTTAATAATAAATTAACTGAACTGGAAGAAATTGTTTTAACAGCAGAAAATAAAGTGATAAAGAAAATATACAAGGTTTTATTGGATGACATGATGGTGGATGAAATAGTGAAAAAATATATGATTGTATGGGCCCAGAATATAAGCTATAATATTAATTTAGAAGAGTGGGAGCAGATTTGGCTGAAGAAAGAAAATTAACTAATGCTGTGTCATATAAAGAGAACATGTATAAGATGTTTTATAGATGGTATATTACACCAGATAGATTAGCTAATCAAAATAGTAACTGCTCTGATAAATGCTGGAAATGTAAAAATAAGATTGGCTCTTTTTATCACATGTGGTGGCTATGTGATGTTACAAAGAGGTATTGGAGATGGATTCATGAGATAATGGAAAAAATAACAAGAACTAATATCCCGTTTACTCCAGAGATACTGTTATTGAATATATTTCCGAAAGACTTTGAGAAAGCAGATAGGTATTTGATAGTTCATGTCGACAGCTGCAAGGATAGTATATGCCAAATATTGGAAAATAAGAGAAATACCAACAAAACAAGAGTACATGAGTAAACTATTTGAAACAGCGGAAAATGACAAACTGACACTTGAGATGAGAGCCGGCACAGAATGGACTTTTCAAAAAACTTGGAAGAGATTCTATGATTGGTATAATGTAAACACAACTGATAGATAAATGTAGTAATTTGAGAATGCAGAAAAGATAAGTTTAGTAAAACAGATAATGAATTTAGAAATTTAATAAGCAGAAGAAGTGATAAAAGTCTCTTGTTATATGTTGTTGGGGGTAGTTGGGTGTTGTTTGTATGTATGTCTAGTATATAATGAAAAAAATAATAAAAAGTGTACCCTCGGGTACTTAAAAAAAGAAGAAGAAGGCAGGAACGAACAGTAAAATTCCCAAAATCTTTCTCTCTACATAGACCAGGGATCACTCCTCTTCCAAGAGCTATTTCTTTTTTCACTGGGCAGGGATTACTTCTCTTAATGAAAAGCATTTTCCCTTTTCAGCTTGAAGGGGGATACTCATTGATCCACGGACTCCTTCTGCCCCTTTCCCAGTCCACAGTCAATGCTAAACTCTCTTCTTCAACTTTCAGTTCCCAACTGTCATTTCTTAACTGATGCTCTCCACAGAATTCCATTTGAACAGCCTGTCACTCAAAGGTTCTTGAACTCCGTGAAGCATTAACCCTTGACAGTTCATCACAGTGGGCATCCCCATTACTCAGGCAATCAAACCTTGCTACACTCTGCTGGCAGTTTTCTTCCTCCAAGAGATGACCAAAATATTCAATAAAGAGGTCACCAAGAGGAATGCATTATCATTAACATTGGAATTAAATATTTGCCATTGAATATTGCTAAAATATTAGTCCCCTTACATGAAAGAATATAGTATCTCAATGACTGAAATGATATAAGCCAGAATTATTTCCAAAATGGGGATGTGAGATGGAAAATTCATTTTTTTTTACAGGTAGTATTAGGTCTATCAGCTAGGGTGTTGCTTTAAAAAAAGATTTTGAGAAGCAACCATTGTTGGCAGAACTAGAAGGAAAATGGAATGTCATGAAATATCCTGTAGTACTGCTCAATAATTAATACTCTTGGAACAAGATGATAGTGGCAATAAAAAGACTTGAGGCCGTTTCAGCTGGATGTTACCCATAATGATTACTCTCTAGAGAGAAGAATAAATGAAAGCGGCATGTTTTTCTTGGACTGGGGCACACTCCTTCAGTATGGGTTGCAGATTGCCCATTTCTCAGTTGTTCCTCCAAATGAACAGCTAAAATTCCCCTGTTGTTGAGAATTGCCCAAAGCAAATGAGAAATCTTTACTGTTGCCATTTTCCTTGCATATAGTGCTAAAAACAAGCTGTTGCATTCTCCTTGCCTGTGATGGGAGGAATGGTTAAGCTCTAGAGTATGTGATTGTCCTCTGGAGAACTCTATTCTTAGAAGAACTTCATCCTGATGCAAGTTCGCTCTGGCTGCAGTTCAGGGATTTAACTGCTAGCAACTTTCAAAGTGTTCTTCCCTTCTCGCTTTTAGCCCATCTCCAAAAATGTTCTGTGTCAGCAGCAGAAGACCAGGAGAGACAGGCCTTCCTTACATGGCAAACAGCTCCAGTGGCTTGTTCAAACTCAGGAACAGCCACAATTCTTATTCACATGACCCCTGGGGTGACGCTGTAATGAACTGGTACATGTATTTGGGCACATTAATATTAACATCCCAAACATGATAGTTACTGGGGAACAATAAGAGCAGTGGCAAGAGCATGAATGGGGAGAATTCAGACAAAAATAACTCACCCATAAAATGATGCCATGGGAGATTAAAATGTGAAACAGACAAACTTAACACTATGCTGCCCCAAGTTTCAGTTCTCTGCTGCTGATCCACAGAACTCAATGGGCACTTCGATTTATTTCTATTATCATTATGACTGTGGTTTCCTATATCCAAGATCAGAACTGGTATTCATCCAGAATTGCCGTTTTGAATTTCATAATGAATTTTGGAGTTCCAAACTACTGTCATTTCTCAAGTGTAACTGAAGCATTCAGGGGGTCCCCAGGGGGAAGCCCTGCCCCCAACACCCACACCACCCCTCTCTTTCCCTTTAAGTGTGTGGAACCCGTGTTTCCTCCCAAGCCTGTGTTTTCTCCCAAGCCCGATCTCCACTTGAGATCAGGCTTGCAAGGAAATGCCAGCTTTGTGCTCTTAAAAGGGAAACGCGGCTGCTCTTAAAGGGGAAATGCCGGCTCCTGCATTTGAAAGGGAAACACCAGCTCCTTTAAGTGCAGGGAACTGCTGTTTCTGGAGATCTGACTCGCGGGCGGGAGGGGGGCGGGCGGATATCCCCAACGTGATGTCATCACATCGGGGATGCCCCTCCCCCTCCAGGAACGCCCCCAAAGTCCCCCGCTGGTGGTGGAAAATGGACTTGGCAACCCTACATTCATACAAGAAGCTTCCATTGCTCCTTGGGAGGGGGGGAGGTAGATCCTTCAGATCAGTTCCACTAATGATGGCATATTCATCAACATATTCATCTGGTGCATGGAACTTTTTCCTGATGTGATGGACATGATTTTTGCATCAGGGAAGAGTCCTCTTCTAGTAGAACAGGTCGTCGGGAGCCGTGCCAGGGGCTGGCATGGTGTTTTCCTTAGGAAAGTTCTCAAAATGCAAAGTGGCATAAAAGTGAGGAATGAAATGGAGAATTGTAGCAACCCAACTTATAGTAAATCAGTTGTACAACCAATTGTGGTAAACTGACGTTTCGGTCCACTTTATGAATCAAATTTGTCTTCTCTGTTCTTGAAAACTACTTTCATGTGGATTCAGCTATGCAGTTATACTTACCCCTTAAGAATAGACAAACCTATGTTTTTATAAAAGGAAATACATTTTTTAAACAATTGTTATGCCTCTCCCTGCATTTTATGGCACATTACCTCACTTTAAGACAATTTATGTAGTATGTTTCAGACTATAAAGTGATGCAACGCATCACGGAATGAAGTTGGAACGGTAAATCAATGATATTTTGTAGTTTCCAAACAGATGTTCTTTTTTTTTTTAAAGCATGAAGTTGAGATTCATTTTTTCCACCACAAGTGGCACACCTGGTTCTAAATTATTCTGTTATCAGAAGGTATGTGTGTGTATGGGTGCACATATATCTGAGCTATCAGTTCGGAAGAGAATGAAAGGGAGTTTTGAACCAACGGCAGTAAATCAAACAGCACACATAATTCTTTATTAAAATTGGACAGCAAATACAGAGCCAAACTTAAAACCTAATGAAGACAAACTCGTAAGTATAGTTGATAGGCTTTAAATAATGGCCTTGCACTACATCATTAAGCAGAGTTTGGCTGGAACATCATTATATATGATTTAAAACATTGATTCAATATGGCCCGAAGAACTGATGGGCCTTATCTCAGGATTTTGTTTCCTGTGCCACGAAAACAAAAAACGTTAGCTTTAGGGGTATTTTTTTTATTTATTTCTGGCCCTTGCCAATTGCCAGAGAAAAGAAACCCAATGTGACAGAAAGCAGTCCTTTTACGATTCTCATTCACTTTTCTCCCATCTCTGGTTAAATGTTGTTCACATCATCCAGATATGATTTTGTTGCCTCCAAAGTGGCAGTGTTGTTGACTTTCACGTCCTCATGTTATACACAAGAGTGGGCATCCGCTGCTGAGCTCCGCAGACAGCAAAAAAAGAGGTCTGCCTGCCAAGCTGCTAATCAACTCAGTTCAACAACTGATATTAGTTAGGGAACTAGTGGATTAGAACCGCGTATTTGCAAAATGTCAGATGTGTTTGCTCTGTGATGGCAAGAGCTACAAATGAGAAAGATGAAACATCAATTTGTGTCCTGAGGGGGGAGGGAAGCAGATAATCCAGTCAACAATTTGCGTTAGAAGCAAATGGCCTAATATAATAATGTTGACGTGGGAAGAATAAATCTGACAAAGATAAAAGGTCAACTTCACCGGTATTGCTACAACTGCTGTCGCAGACACGCTTACTCAAGACTAAGGCTGATGGAAGTTAGCAGGGCTTACTTATAAGTAAAGTGGAAAGCTGTGACTTTTTCTGCATAATGGTGTAGGCATTTTCTCTGCTTTGTTCCTCCTTTTAAGGGATGTCCTTCCCCTATTGTATTCTATATAGCTCGTGTTTTAGGGATGTTCTTTTCTCTTTGAAACAAGAGAATTATAATGGCCACTATCATTACAATAATCTGTCACATTTTTATCAGTCAGAGAGAGGCATACTTATAAATGAGTTAGCTGTTTAAGTTGATTAACTAGTATCTCACCCTCTGATCATCAGTTTCTAGTGATTTCTAAGTTAATGAAGGGCTATTTTATATTCCAGATGGTCATCTTCCGCTTTTGGATGTTTTCCTGCATCTCCTGCTTCCCCCTCACATCTCTACCTTAAAAAGAGCTTTAGAAGGCACTTAACCATTTCCCAAGCAGTCCAGGAGCAGGGCTACGTAGTTTGGTTTCCTTTGGAGGACAAAGCACCAGGGGTCATTTGGGGGGGACGCGGGGGGACGCCATCCCCCCGGTGAGGTGCAGGAGGGCGGGACCTGGAGCTCCCTGCTGGTGCCCGCTGGAGGTCGCCGCCGGCTGTGGGGAGGACACACTTCCAGTGATGTCAGGGGGTGTGGCATATGCTAATGAGTTAAGCTAATGAGTCCCCCTAGCTCTTTTTCTACGAAATGACCCCTGCAAAGCACTAAAGACATATACTGTCTTTGTAGTGTTTGTTTCATTTACAAAGCCATAAGCAGAGCACAGATGGAAACAAAGGGGTCCTCCCTGAAGGGAGGCAAATCCACCATACCACATTATATTCCCGAAAAAGAGGGATCCAGACACCCAAGATGGTTCAGTTTTAGCCAACTCACAATGTGCTCACTCAGTTTTCTTCCTCCATTCCTCCCTTCCCATCTCTTAGCATTATTTTTTCCAGTCAACAAGTTCTCTCAGCTGGAGGGTTGTGCCTTCTCCAAGCTCCAAAGCCCTATCAGAAGACTATTTCCATCCTGACAATTAGTAATGATTGTTATAACTTCCAGACATTTTAAAGCACAGTAACATTCTGTATTAACTTCCATGACTTCACTGTATGCCACTCTAGGAAAACTCATATGTGAAGACTCATTCAAAGTATCCCAGTGGCAAGCCCAATCTCATCAGATCTCAGAAACTAAGCAAGGCCAACCCTGGCAGGTACTTGGATGGGAGACCTCCAAGGAATACCAGGGTCGGGACTCTCTGAAATATCCAAGCCAAACTAAGGGTCACCAGAAGTCAAACCATGACTTCCAGGCACACACACACACACACACACACTTTAAAAAAGTATTCCTATAGTAATCCCACAACAGTATTTTCCTCTATTGCTTGACACAGGCTGCGGTCACACGGAGCATCAGGTACGCTAGAGAGATGGAAGATAGGCGGATTTTCCGGGCGCGATCTCACCGCCACATCTGGGAAGCATAGAGCTCCCGTGGTGAACCCGAGGCTTCCCGCCAAAGATACGCAGTTAAAAACTAGTACCTCGGAGGTACTAGTTTCCGGTAACCGCGGGGCAGGCACTTGTCAGGTCCAAAAGCAAACAATGTAGTACACACTTATAAGAAGGTTTTACTTTATTGAAGCCATGGAGCACTTGAACAGAAGCACTGTTCAGAATAACGTTAGCTCAGTGAGCTGGGAAGGTTAAAGCAAGTTCATAATTACTACAGCCAATAAACATGGTTCCCCCGCGCGCCTAGCAAGCGTTTTGCGCACCCAAACCCTTGGGAAAGCAACTGCTACTTTATTATCAATAAAATACGTTTCTCACAGTTTCTACTAATTAAAGACAAAGCAAAGCTCTTGCTCTCTTCCACCTGTGATCTTGGATAGATAACATTATAGCAAAGCATGGCTGGCGTAGAATGCAGAGTTACTAGGGGAATATGCGCATGACAAGTTGAGCGCATCGATGGAGGGGGGAATACAGAGAGAGAGGATCATAGAGACAAGAATAAACATTTGGCAGCTTGCTGACAGCACTTCCTGTTGGCAAGGGCACCCATTACCCTCTTTCTTTAGTATCTCACTGAAATTAAGAGTGTGGTCCTCCAAGCACATCACTACATGAATCACTGTGTAGAGTTGCCATTGAGGCTGGTATGTTTCTTTTTTGAAAAGGTCATTTTTCTAAAAGAAAAATACAAATCTCGTGCCTTCTAACTATTGATTACTCTGTGCCTCTAGTCTTGGACCAGCGTAGCTATTTTACAGGAAGAACTGATTTACTGAGTTATAGAGTTGCCAACCTCCAAGTAGTGCCTGGAGATCTCATGAAACTACAACCATTCCCCTGGAGAAAATGGAGGCTCAGTTCTATAGAATTATAGCTGGTTGAGGTCCCTTCCTTTCCCAAACCCCACCTTCTCCAGACTTCACCCCCAAATAGCCAGGAATTTTCCAACCCGGAGTTGTCGACCCAACTGATTTACCAGTTTGGTAGAAAAAGGAAAAAATTCCTAATATGTGTGGACCAGTTTAGTGAAGGAAGAGAGGAAACTGGTAGACATTTGGAAGGATTGAATGAAACCCTCGAAAGCTCTCAAAAATGAGGAATAACATCTGCTATCACATAGCTCATGTGAGAAGAACTGATTAGTTAAAATGTGCTTGTAGGAGGCTTTTCAAGTAGGAATGAAAC
This sequence comes from Gekko japonicus, assembly GCF_001447785.1. Classification (NCBI taxonomy): domain Eukaryota; kingdom Metazoa; phylum Chordata; class Lepidosauria; order Squamata; family Gekkonidae; genus Gekko; species Gekko japonicus. Next base: position 210,417 of record NW_015164198.1, read on the forward strand.
ACAGATCTAAATCAGCAGGGCATCATTTTTCCCCCAAGCAAAGCTCATGCACAAAATTATCTGAAACTAATCTGAAGTTGTTTTGTTCCTGAAGTCACGTACTTAGCACATCGACCACAGTCTTTCTCTTTTACTCTCGGTGTCATTCAAGGCCCATTTTTGGTTAATAATGGCCCCGGTCACATGAGAGGTTTTGGGCCGGGAGAGGGATGGATTGGGGGTGCAGCAAACGGGCGCGATCCCACTGCAACATCTGGGAAGCGTTGCGCACCCGTCCTCGATCCGGCCCTTCCGCCCAAAACACCGCAGCAAAAATAAACCACCTACCGAGGTGATTCTTCCGGCAATTCCGCATCAAGGCCGGCTGTGGGATCGCTGGCGCGTCCTTCCGCCGGTGCATCCCCGGCTCCTGGCTGAACTGCGCATGCTCACACATGCTCACACATGCTCACACATGCGCAGTTCGGCAGCCTCCCCCTCCCGACCGTGGCTTCCTCCCCAGCATCTGATCGTGCCAGGGGGCAACGGCGCCGCGGCTCAGAGGATCTATTTTGGTGCGGCTCTGATTAGCCACACTTCGCCTGTTTTTTATTCTGCCGTGTGGCAGGGACCAATCTTGGCTGAATGACCTCTCAGATGTACTTACGCTGCAAAAAGTACAAGAGCGTGTCCACTGTCTGCCGCTTCCTCAAATTTTTATCAACAGTGTGCTGAAAGCATAGTTGGAGTATATTAGACTTACCTTGTTGTACACTGTGGTGGACAACCTCCTGCCACCATGCTCTGGCCCTCGTTTTCATGAAATAGAACAATGGAAGCTCAAATGGAGGGAATGGAAAGCATTGCACAACACTCTAGGAGTAACCCCAGTCTCCATGGGGTTTGCCATAGGGGGATTCTTAGAGTATCACGTGACACCATTTCCCCCAGCCCTGCCCCTCAATTGACCCCATCTCAAAATGCTCCTGGCTGGCAAACCCTAGAAGAATATAAATAATGGTGAGAAAGAGGTCCCTGAGAAATCCCCCAAGCACTTTGACTGGGGTTCACATCCTAATATATATTTGATGTTGAGCTGGTGGAGTAACATTTGCACCCAAATTTACATACATCAGGACTTAACATAAACTGTTGCAAACAGGAACATTAGCTTGGCTGTCAAAACCAGGGGGGGGGGGCAGAATGAATGGATGAAACTCATAAAATATAATTCCATGGAATGCAGACTGTGGACAATTCTGAAATGGAGCACTTCCCAGAGACCAATGGGTTATGCCTTAAAGACTTTCACATTGATAGCCGTCTTCAAAGTATTTGGGGAGCTGTGCAGGAGGGCCCAATTTGGGTATGCAGACTATGAATAGATTGAAAACCAGAGGTGATTTCGGGGGGGGGGGATCGCAGGGGATCGCAGTTCCCCCGGGTGAGGTACAGGGGCAGGGCACATGACGAAGCCCCGCCCCCTGCTTCTGGCCGCCCCGCTTCCGGCCCTCATTCAGCCAGGAGGAGGCAGGAGAAGAGGGAGGGTAAGTTGCTTCCTCCCTGCCTCTCCCCACCCCTGCCTGCCTGGGGCCAGGGAGGGCCTTCACAGGGCTTCCTTGCACTCCCGCCGGCCTTGCAGGTCCACCGCTGGGCCCCTCATGGGGCTTGGCAGTGGAGCTGCAAGGCCGGTGACGGCGGCCGGAACCATTGGGGGCGGGTGTGTGTGGCCTTATGACACACTTCCGGTGATGTCAGGGGGTGTAGCCTTATGACACACTTCCGGTGATGTCAGGGGGTGTGGCATATGCTAATGAGTTATGCTAATGAGTCCCCCTAGCTCTTTTTGTACGAAACAACCCCTGTTGAAAACCTTTATGCCTTGGCATGTGCCACAGATACTAGAGATGCACTCAAGCCTCTAGAGTGTAGTACACCATATAGGTGTCTAGTACACCCCAACATGAAAGTGAAACTCAAGCTAGGTTGATACAGAACCTAAAATAGTTCATTCAGGTGGGTAGCCATGTTGGTCTGAAGTAGCAGGACCAATTTCGAGTCCAGTGGCACCTTTAAGACCAACAAAATTGGCCAATGGACTCAAACTTTATTCTGCTACCATAGTTCAGTGACTCCTGGCCCTATCATATTGCAGCAAATCAAGCACAGCCAGGCATCAAATTTACTACCAGTAGAAATCCTAAGCAAAATGTTGGTTGTGCTTGAAATAATGATTAATGGTGCTATTCTAATGGTCCTACCCTAAACAAACTTAGATCCTTCTGAGGGCGTAACGTCTCTTAGGATGGCACTGTAAATAAATCTCATCGCTTCTTGAACAGGGAGCAAATATTGACTTACAGGATTCCAAAGATATTACTCTACTTTTTATAGGAAGAGCAAAGAACAAAGCTTAAGAAGGATGAATGTTCTTTAATTGGTGGAAGGTTTTGGCATATTCATTGATCCTAGGAAGTGTTACAATTGTCATGATCAAATGCCACAGTATTTCACGTGCACATCAACTTTACAAGCCTAGACTAAATAACTTGTAAACATTATTCTTTGTAATTTATATTCAGCTTGACTGTGTGACTATTCCATAAGGTGGAGTAAAAATGCTGCACTTTCCACCATGTGATTAATGTCAGTGCAGAACACCTAAAAAGCCGTTTATCACTAGTCATTCCTTGACACCAGATAAAGCCTGTTTGTCTAGAAGTGTTCTCAAATATACTTGTATAAACAGTTTGTAATACATAAAGAACGGTCTTCAGCATAAGTCTGAAAGCAGAATGTATGCTTTATTCATCAGATGAGAAATACTGTATTTTCCCAAGAGAGCATGACTGTATAATTTATTTTATTTACATGAGGATGACTCTATAGCGTCAAACGTCAAGGTTCAATGGGGAAAAGCAAGGGTAGCAGGGAAAGCTTTCAACAGAGATTGCAGATGTTCTGGTTTAATGCAATGTAGCCTTCTAAAAGGACAAAAAATATTCAGTGGGCCTTACGTAATCCTGGCAGCGGCTCATTCAAATAAATGTGGTGTAACAACAAGGGATCCATCTGACACCAAGCAATGATAAAGACCAAAAAACTGTAATTTGGAGAAAAATACTGAAAAAAAGAAAAAATAAGACTCCACTGTAAACATGTTTTACACATTTAGAAGCCATAAAAATGTGCTAGGATTTATAGGAATCCTGTGGTTCTTACACAAGTAAAAGTAAATGGGGGACAATACATTGTAAGTTCTCCCGTACTGACTCCATACTATTAGTATCATTGCCGTTACTTGCCATTACAAAGGGAAAGACAGTGAGAAAAGGGAAGGAGAGAGAGACTACTAAAGGTAACAGGAGAATATATGTGAATGGCAACACAAATATTCCAGTTCTAAATTTATTTATTTTTAAATTATCCACTATAAACTATAATATATAGGAATGGAATCCAGGACTGAGCAATCCCACAGACCAATCAAGGAACAGAATAGGTAAAACCCACTCATCTGTGTGCAAATTAATGATTTGGTGCTTTAAAGGGGGAATGGTAAGCAACAGCAAGGATGACTTTATGGAGGATGGGAATGGCAAATCACCTCTGCTTTTCACTTGCCTTGTAAGCTCCTTTGTAATGGTCTTTGTAAATTCTTCCTTAATAACGTCCCTAGTTTCAACTGTAGTTTTTTTGGCTCATGTCCACTTTAACTTAGCAATACAAATCTGTTCTTTACATGGTCTTTAAACTCCTCAGGAATGTTGCTTCAATTATGAAGCAACTATAAATGCTTTGGAGTTTTTCTTCAGCTAATTCAGCTAATTTTCAATATTAAAATTCATGGTTTGTACAACAATTGGCTCCTGGTCCTGTTTTAGCAGAGAGAATGGATCTTCATCATCTTCTGCTTCCAATTATGTAATGTTTTTGATTTTGATATTGGCCATCCAGTGGTGTCCACGTATAGAATCAGCTGTTTGGTTGCCTAAAACATATTTGCAATGAACAAATTGTTGTCTTCACAAAATTCTGTGAGTCGCTCTCCTGCTTCATGTCACACTTGTACCCCAAATCTTTCTACCTTTGGTTCCAGTCACCTATGATTATCAGCACATCTTGTTTATGATTATCAGCACATCTTGTTTAGGTGTGTGATCAATTTCTTCCTAGACTCTTCCATAAAAGCTTCCAATTTCTTCCTCATCAGCATAAGTAGTTGGGGCATAAATTAGAATGACAGTTATACTGATAGACTTTCCATGAAGTCTGATTGCTATTAATCCGTCAAACTTTGCATTATAGCCCCTGACTGCCTGTTATACATCTCACCTCACTGTTAGCACAACTCCATATTTTCTGTGTTTGTCGTTCTCCAAGTAAGACACTCTGTAATTTTCTGACTGGAAATGACCTGATCCAATCCCATTTAGTTTGCTCACTCCCAGGATTGCAATGTTTAAACGTTCAATTTCTTGTTTTATGATTTTGACCTTACCTTGATACATACTTCTCATGCTCTGTGTTTCTATTACATGCGTCTAAAAGCTTTGGACTTTCCTTTGCATCCATTCACGCCAACAATGGAACATCCTTTTGGCTTTAGTCCAGTTACATCAATAAGAATAGCACTATTTGTCCTTGTCCTTGTCCTCAGATCTTCCCCAGTAATAGTAAATGGAGATCTCACCAAAAGATACCCATAGAAAAGGGAACAAGACAAGGATGCCCACTTTCACCACTGTTATTTATATTTGGGATGGAGACATTGAATGATATAGTAAAAGACTCTAGAGAAGTCAAGGGTTTAAAAATCAAAGAAGAACAATTTAAGTTACAAGCATTTGCTGACGATTTAGTATACATTCTGGAAAACCCAATGCTATCAGTAAAAAATCTACTAACATTGATAAGGGAGTATGGAGCAGTAAGATAAGATAAGGCTTAAGATAAATATCAATAAAACTAAATTAGTGACAAAAAACTGTACCAAAGAAGACATAAAAGAACTACAAGAGAACACAAATACAGAGATAGTAAAAAAGTCAAATACTTAGGCATTAACATTACTAATAACAATAATAGCTTATATGAAAATAACTATAAGGTCATGATGGAGGAGATTAAAAAAGACTTACAAAAATGGCAAGATTTACAAGCATCTCTTATGGGCAGAATCTCCACTATAAAAATGAATGTACTTCCACGCATATTATTTCTAGCACAGTGCATCCCAATTTTGAAAAACAGTAAGTTTTTTAAAGAATTAAACAAGCTGGTAAGAAAATTTATCTGGCAAGGAAAAGAGCACGAATAAAATTGAAATTCTTAAGAGAGAAAAAAACCCAGAGGCGGTCTTAGCTTGCCAGATTGGAACTTGTATTACCAGGCTGCGGCCTTGGGGTGGATAAGAGAATGGGTGCTACTGGAAGACAGAAGATTATTAAAATTAGAAGGCTATGATCTACACATGGGCTGGCATGCCTATGTGTGGTACGACAAGGATAAAATACAGAAAAGCTTCTCTAATCATATAATAAGAGATCCATTAATGAAAATATGGAGAAAATTAAAAGACAGATACTATAAGAAAATTCCAAAGTGGGTATCACCGTTAGAGGCCTTTATAATGCCAACTTTAATAACAGAGAACAAAAAGATAACATATAAAAGATATTACAGGGAGAGACCTACCAATTGCACGGGAAAATTTCCTATTAAATATCACACCTGAAGGATTTAAATATAATGAAATATGTAATTTTATCTATAATTACAATGTCAAGAATACTTGTTGCAAAGAACTGGAAGACAGATAGAATACCGAGTAAGGAAGACTTGATTAGTATACTTTTTGAAGTAATTGAAATGGATAAATTGAATATGTATTTGGTGGGAAAAACAGAGGAAAAGTTTAAGCAGAAATGGCAAAAAGCCATTAAATGGTATGAAGAAACTTTGTAATGTTAACCCCTAACTGTTAGAAAATAAGATATAAATGTATGTTGTTGAAAACTGAAGATCTTCCCCAGTAGCTGCTTGAGTGCTATCCAATGTGGAGGTTCCATCTTCCAGCACTATATCTTTTTTTCATTTTGGATTGTCTCATCATAGAGTTTCTGAGGTAAGAGTTGGTCAGAATTAGTTTACCATTGCCTTCTTCTGCTCAGTACTAACCAGGGTTAGTGTCACTGCCATTGTCTATGAAAGATCCTCCGTCAGTGTCACCTTTCACTACTGCTGCTGCATAATAGCTACACTTCAAGAATTCCTCTGACCCATCACCATTGGAACTGTGTGTACTCTTCTGCTGATGTGGCCATTGTTCCCCTAAGGGGGTGGATGCATCTTAGTCTGGTGTCTCAGCTGTAGCCATTCCACCTTGAGTGACTCTGCTAGGAGTTTAGACCCTTTATGGTATTGCTCTCACTGACACACACAACCCCCCTCGCCACATTAAGGTGACATACATAGTATGTGATATGAAATAAACAGGCTTGCCCTTGTCAAATGGGAATGTTTGAGGCAGTTGATCACATGATATGACACTGTCCCTACTATAATGATATACGTTCCCAATATGGCTGAGTCTTCAAATGACTGACCCCCCCTCTACTGTGAAATGTGTGCAATAATTCTGAATTGTGTGAATATAATGGCACACATAAGTCTTTTTTGTTGGTCTTAGTATTGTATGTGGTAGCTTGATTTTTTTTTAATTAATACTTTCCAAGCTGATCATGTATCAACATAAACTGGATGAAAATGATATGAAATATACCCTGGAGAGTCGCTGCCAGTCAGAGTAGGAAGTAATGACCTTGATGGACCAATGGTTGGACTTGGTTTTATTTTGCTTCATCTTGATGCCTATCCTGAGTCTTACCCTGTGGCCAAAAATCAATTGAACGACACCTTTATTATCTTTCACATTCTTTCTGCCTCTTATGGATCTCTGTGGTACTATTAAAATTTTCACCTCCCTATCACCAAGGCTTTTACAAAAACATTTGCCAGTAGTCTAAGCTAGCAAATAAATGGACACAAGAGCTCAATAGCTATTTTAGTGCAGAAGAGGATCATGAAATGTTCAGAAAGAAGCTTAAGCAATTGGCTTCAGTCCCTATTATCTCAGCGCATACAGGCTCCATGTTATGGATCTGTGCTCTATTTTCATGGGAATATTGTACTTGGAGAGGAATATTGTAAAAGGCAAAAAGTAACAACATGTGAATAATTAGATAAGCATATGGAGCAGAGGTTCATCAGTGGCTGTTAGCCACAAGGTATAGATAGGGGCTCTCGGGCAAGTGATGCTCTGTCTTCTTGGTGCTTGGGGGGGGGGGTCAACAGTGGGAGGGCTCCTAATGTCCTGGCCCCACTGGTGGACCTCCTGATGGCACTGGTATTTCTGGCCACTGTGTGACACAGAGTGTTGGACTGGATGGGCCTTTGGCCTGATCCAACATTGGCGTCTCTTATGTTCTTATGTTCTTAACTGTGGCTAGCTATTATACTTACATCAATATGTTCAGCGAAGAGATTGCTCTGGTACTAGTATTGTTCAAGTTTGAGTTTGGAAAGACTTTGGGAAGATTTTCAGATGGCCTTGACGTGAAAAGAGCAAGAGGCCTGTGAAGGTCTGTTCAGAATCCTACACAAGTCTATTCATTGGGGCATAGTCCCAATGAAGTGTTCTTACATGGCACTCTGTGTTTTCATAGGAAGGAGTTTTCTTTAACTTCTGAACTATAAGCAGGAGTTAGAGATATATAATCAAGGGACATGGCATTTTCATAACCCAGGTGTTGTGGTAAACCTGGGAGTGTGAGTTTCATAAACTTTATCAGTTTCATAAAAAGAGTTGCACGTCTGCCCGTGTGGAGTTGAATATTTTAATTCCAGAATGGAAGCGCTATAATCCACATGTCTACATAGTTCTCCTTAGCAAACAGGGAAGTATAAACGCACTTTATGGTAGGATATTTGATTGCCTATGTTAGTGACATCTTTATGTAATCATTGTTCTTATTGCATCCAAGGAACCAAATTGTGTTCCTGTTTTTATAAACAGAAAGGCACTGTGATCATATAAAGCTCCTTAGCCTTAGACATTTACAAAATTTCCTTTCAGGGTGCCTCAGATACAATAAGTAGATCTTTCTGTTCTGACCTTACGGATATTCAGAAAAGATCACACAACAAGGTTACCCATAACTCAGCCAAATACAAGCTACTTTCCACATGTTAAAACACGAATGCTTCTGCTTCTACTTCTACTTCTGCTATTGTTATTGTTTTTTTAGAATATAATGCATGAAGAAGAAACCTGTGGATCTTTGTATCTGTGGAATTCATACATCTTTCCACAGAGGAGATGAGTATTTCTCCGTTGTCCATCACTTCAGAAATCCAAAAAGCAAAAACAAGTGTGAGTAGGGATGCATTGGTACTACTCAGTTCAAGCAAAAATGCCAGACAATGTCAGAAGTTGAGCAAAGGCTTTATTGAAACTTTAAACTGAAGTGGTAGAAATTAACTTCCTAATTTCTTATTAGTGCAAGGCATTTCTTCAGTGGATTCTGTGGTTTAAAAGTAAGTTTGGTACCATCACCACACTGTTATTATTTTTTGCCAGCCCACCATACAGTTTCCAAAAGATGTTGTTCATCAGTATCATTCCCCCAATAATGATGATACTCAAAACTGAGACAAGTCCTACACCAGACCTGGATTGTTTGGTTTGGTAAACAACTCTTCCATCTCCGGAAGCCTGGGGGAGCTTGCTGATCTAATTCAGTTGAAAAACCTGTAGCCCACAGTAATCCTGCTGCCCACCCATTGTCTAGGGCCTAAGTAACCTAAACCAGGCTTGTTTAGCTATACAAAGACCCACAGACAAGAGCAGCATGAAACAGGCTAAAAAGAGAACATCTCTGAGCCAATTTGGAAATTCTTGCTAAGCCCTGAGGTGATCAGTTAGTCCCACATGGCTCTGTAGGGAGGGAGGGAGGGAAGGTTAGTTGGCTCCAGCAATGTTGATAAGCAGACACTGCGGAGGCTATTATACCTCCATTTGCCAGGTTTTGATTGACCGAATACATCCCTATCAACAGGGCTAAGACATTTATTGGCATTTTGTTTTTGTTCTGTTGGTGGCAGAAATATGCAAGAAGTCAGCTGATTGTTATACGTTATCATCATAACAAAAGGAAGATCCACTTTCGGATGTGCAAGTTATAAAAAATAGCAACTGATTTTCCAAAACTAGAACAATAAGCATCAATCTGGTATTTGTTTTTCTGCAAAATTAATCTGTAAAGTGAGCACAACCAGCAGACAGTTTAAAAGAATTCATTTGAACTTGAATCAAAATTCAAGTCGAATGAGCAAATGTGCAGAATGGAAGGATCTCACCTTAACAGGATCTGATTTTTTTAAAAAAGGCAATGGACCTTTTCCAATATGTCACATGCGGGGGAAATGGGAAATTTGGGGGAGCACTGAAAACAACTTCTATGCTTATTTTTCTTTTGAATTAAGTAAAAAAAAATGGGGAGGGGATTTTACTCATGTTGTTATGACAAATAAATTTTCATTTTTCAAAATTCACTTCTACATATAGCCGTTGTTGTTGCTTACTTTCATTTCCCCCCATTTCGGAAGAGGAATTTCTCATTAATTTTGCTTTGCTTTTTCTTTGTAGTGTTCTATGCACCCTTTTGTAAATTTAGCCCTTGCAGGATTTTTTTGATTTTGCAGTTACACACCATAGGGTGATGGTCAAGCATCAGGAAAGGAAAGTTTGAGGAGAGATTCTCTGCCTCTGAGCATCAGCAAAGTAAAGTTCTGAAGAAGTGAGCTGTGACTCTTGAAAACTCATACCCTACTACAAATGTTGTTAGTCTTTAAGGTACTTCTAGACTCTTATCCTTTTCTACTGCTACAGACAGACTCACATGGCTACCCATCCTGAAACTTTTCTTTGAATTTCCCTTTTGATCTAAAGGGAGTTGATTCAAAAACAAACTCCAAATTCCTAAAAGGAGGAAAAGAAATCAGTGGTTGGATTTCAAAGAAAAAATAGAGAAAGACAAATTATGAGAATTTCTCATCAATGCTAGATTTTATTCAAAATTTGTAGCATTAACATTTTTATATACACAAGTCTACAGCACAGGGGTCATTTCGTAGAAAATGAGCTAGGGGAACTCATTAGCATATGCCACACCCCCTGACATCAGGGGCCCGGCGGTGGACCTGCAAGGCCGGTGGGAGTGCGAGGAAGCCCCACCAAGGCCCTGCCTGGCCCCAGGCAGGCAGGGGTGGGGAGTGGCGGGGAGGAAGCAATTTACCCTCCCTCTTCTCCTGCCTCCTCCTGGCTGAATGAGGGCTGGAAGCGGGGTGGCTGGAAGCAGGGGGCAGGGCTTCATCGTGTGCCCCGCCCCCTCACCTCACCCGGGGGAACTGCGATCCCCCGCGTTCCCCCCGAAATGACCTCTGCTACAGCATAATATAATGACAAGCAGGGGGACCCAGAAGGATTTGTAGGAGGCATCTTATTTACGTCTATATTCCCTCCCCCATGATTTCTTTTTCTGGCAGCACTCATAGCCTCTCAACGTTTGCTGCTCCCTTCTGTTCTTCCTACCCAACAGCCAGTCCACATTTATCTGCTTCCCTCCTGGCAGCCTCTCCCCAAGAAAAATCGGGCCCACTTGCATGGCGGCTGTTGGGTCAAGCTGGGTGGTGTGGGTAATGAGTTTCCAGTGTCATTCCTGGGCCTGCCCCTGGTGAGACCTCCTTCATCAGGGAACATAACAGAGGATGGCTGACCCTTTCCATGGCTTCCAAGTCCACCCAATCTCAGCAATATTATTATGGTTGTCTAACAGCTTCCAAAATAGCATCTGAGAGCTCAGTAAATATTGTTTTCTTAAAGCTACAGATGGTGTCTATTATTTTTTTTGGGGGGGGGGGGGTTTATCCCCAGGGCTTTTTTTAAAAAAAGATTTCAGATCCCCCCCCCCCAAACTGGGACTTCCTTCAGGTTTGCAGAACAATTCCCCCATCCATTTATCCCTAGTTCCATTTTCTGGTTCTATTATTGCACACTATAGGGCCAAGTTTAGAATTAGAGATGTGATATTCTGTTTATATCTTATCTTTTTGTTCAAGAAGAACAGCTGAGTTGGCTAACAATTATAACACACTCCAATGGAGGTGTACCGTATTGTCAAGGGTTGGTTCCAGGGATCGCATTAACGTTGTGCTGAAAGTCTCCACTGGTTACCCATCTATTTCCAGGCACAATTCAAAGTGCTGTTTTTTAACCTTTAAGGCTCTAAATGTACTAGAGGGGCCGTCTCCTACTATCCCGCCTGTTAAGTCGGCTACTTAACAAGAGTCAGAGAGTGATTTCAGCCAGTGATTCAGCTTTAATGAGCAACACTTAACACAACCAGAACAGAACAACCAGAACAACCTTTGCATTGCAGCTGAGCTCCTTTTAAACTCTCCCGGGCTAATGTAGCCACGCCCTACTGTACATATCAACCAATAGGATTGTAAAGATAAAGTCCAATCACAGACGTTCCCTCTCAGGGAACTGGGTGTTAGGTGATTGGTCGGCTCTTCCTGGGCTGCCAATAGGAATTGAGGAATTAGGATCCTTGCCCAGGACGAAGCTTTGCATGGTGTTCCAATGAGTGAGTTCACATACAGTTTACATTGAATCCCTCTCAGGGAACTGGATGTTAGGTGATTGGTCGGCTCTTCCTGGGCTACCAATAGGAATTGAGGAATTAGGATCCTTGCGCAGGACGAAGCTTTGCATGGTGTTCCAATGAGTGAGTTCACATACAGTTTACATTGAATTGAATACACCACACTGCTTGCCAAGATCTGCCTCTCAACTCTTGCTCTTACTTTTGTTTGGCTTCCTGCTCCAGGTCCAAATCAAAGTGCTCCCTGGAGCAAAGAATGGGATGACTAGGATTTTTTTTCTTCTCCCCTCAGTACTCCTTCTTTCAAAGAAGGCTGGCAAACATACTGCAAAGGGATACAGAAGAAGCAGCGGGCAGTGGAATTATGCTGGGATTTGGCCTCAGTGAGTGCCCCACCAAACCTATCCTGGATGTTGGCGCTGGAAGAGTTACAAGTGGTTTCCATTCTTTCTACTCTGAGCTCATAAGCCCCAGTGGGCTTGTACAATGCACAGGTTTCTGCAGACGTACATATGTGAGTTCCACTTCCATCATTAAATTATGAAAATGAAGAGATACAGACATGTATAGAGGAGCCATATGAAGGAGTTGCCATATCATCTTTTTCAGCAGTTTGAGCAAGAAATGATATAATTTTCTCTCTGATTTGGACTCATGAATATAGTCTCATCATGCAAGAAATTAAATTATGATGGAGTTACCTTAAATTATATTATATTAGGAATGGTCAAACAAGCAGGGGTGGTGCTACAAGACTGACAGTAGATAGCATACTGTTTTCTACTTACACTGCAAACGGGGGGGGGAGAGATGGTCTATACAGGGCTGCATCCACACATTGTTGGATACTGCACTATTCACGCATTATTTTTTTCTCTGTGGACAAGATAGTCCAGGAGGCGAAGAGTTACTATTGTGCATCAGCAGCACAATATCCAATGCAGTCCAGAAAAGTTAAGATTGCCACCGTACAGCACCACCCTAATCAGTTACTCCACTTTTAGCAAGTTGGTTTCAACTGACTTAGACTTAAGTAACTCTGGTCCCTGCCACATGGCAGAAAAACAACGGGCAAAGTGCGGCTAATCAGAGCTGCACAAAATAGAGACGCCGCCGCGGTGGGATCCCTCGGATCCCCTGAGCCGCGGCGCCGTTGCTCCCCGGCACAATCAGATGCCGGGGAGGAAGCCATGGTCGGGAGGGGTAGGCTGCCGAACTGCACATGTGTGAGAATGCGCAGTTCAGCCAGGAGCCGGGGATGCGCCGGCGGAAGGACGCGCTGGCGATCCCACGGCCGGCCTTGATGCGGCCTTGCCGGAAGAACCACCTTGGTAGGTGGTTTATTTTTGCTGTGGAGTTTGGGGCGGAAGGGCCGGATCGGGGACGGGTGCGCAATGCTTCCCAGATGTTGCGGTGGGATCGCGCCCGTTTGCTGCGCCCCCGATCCGTCCCTCTCCCGGCCCAAAACCTCTCGTGTGACCGGGGCCTCTGTTACTCAGCTGTTACTTTAGCACAAGTCCATGCTGAGAAATATCTCCTCTTTGCATATATTATATTGGATGTCTCAGAGAAAGAAGAAAACTCTGGAGTCATGTGTAGGGTTGCCAGCTTCGAGTTGGGAAATACCTGGAGATTTTGGGGTGGAGCCTGAGGAGGGTGGGGTTTGGGGAGGTGGACAGGAGGGGAAGGACTTCAGTGGGGTATCAAGCCATAGAATTCATCAGCCATTTTTTCCAGGTGAACTTGTCTCTGGCACCTAGAGTTCAGTTGTAATAGCAGGAGACTTCCAACCACCACCTGGAGGCTGGCAACTCTTTGTGTATGGAATCTAATACGTTAGTGGCAAAGTATTCTCGAGACTTCTGACAGTGATTGAAGCTTACAACAAACATAGTACAGTTTATAAATGGGTACCCTCCAGAGTTTTAGGGGCTGTTTGCGCTGATGGCCTGTTTTGAGATTTTTGCACGGCTCCTTTGATACCTTCAGGTTGTTTCCTTCAAGTTAAACAAAAAACCCAACAACATTTAATTGAGTTGTGCTCATCCACTTAAACCCACATACACCAAAAAGACAATTTACATCTGCTACGTTTATTGGATTTGTCTGGGAAATTAATTCATCTGGGGATGTATAGGAGAAAGAAGGAAAGAACCTGCCTGAAAAGAATTAACTGTTAACTTCAGTTCAGTACTATTCCATCAGTAGATTTTGAGAACTACGGGTTTCTTCCACTTCCCAATTTTGCAATCAGGTGCTAACATCTTCTTTATTACTTCCAGTTTCCCTTGCCACCATGAGCTTTTAAGAAATCCCCTTTCTCTTCCCCCCAACCCTCCCTCCCTTGCCTCTAAAAAAACATCACTAACATTGGATTGTTAGTTAAAAACAGTAAATGGGCAATAATGGCAGTTCTTCCTTTTAATTCAAAAACAGTTAGTTAAGTGCCTTCCAATCAGCTTTAATGAGTTTCTTGTGAGCATCTTCCAATATTATTACAACATTAAAATGATATCACTTTAGGTAGCGGCAGTCCCACAGGGGTGATACAATGTTTTGCTTAACTATTATTGAGAATACAAGCAATACTAGAGTCACTGAGCTTTGGGAACACACCATTTTTATTCCATTTTGTTTGTTTTTCCTCCCCCCTGCCCCCCCGAGAGATGCACTCCAACTATATTTTCCAGTACCTAAGTAAAACTGATCACCATTCAGTCAATTGCCCTATGTAGGGTAGGCTTTGAGTTCTTGACATTGCCATCTTAAGGTGTTAGTTACACACTTCTCATTCAGCTGAAGTCAATGGGTTTAGAAGTGTGCAGCTCTGCTTAGAATAGCACTGTATGTAACTGGGAATGGATCTTTTTCATTATAATTTTTTCAAACAATTTATTGGTTTTCCCTTGCTTACTTCAGCTTAATAATGCTTGAGATGAGGGTGCGCATCAGGCTTGTATTGTCTACCTTTTCTTTCCTATATTTTCTATTTCTCTTTACCTGTGTTATATTTATAAAGCAACTCTGAATCTCTGATTAGTAATACATGGCTTTATTCTAGCTGATCCTTCTTCAGTTAAGGACCAAACATGAACTTTATACAGTAATCCTGAGTATGGAATATGGTTGGATCATATCCTGATCACCAGTCACAATCAGGCGGCTGGTTTTTAAATGACCTGTTTGACTTGCTCATAATTTAACTGCAGCTGGTGAGGAGGTTGCTGTACTTTTCTCCAATGTGGCACAGTACAGTACAATTGACTTTCATGTTAGCACACTGTAATGCTGTATGATAGAGGTTATTGTGGTGGACCACTTTTTAAACAGCCAAAACAAAGAGTTAAACCAACTGTCAAGCAGACAAACTGCTGGCAAATCCATGCCGTGTACATATATATAGCAAAAGTTAGACCATAGCATTGGCTGCCGATTTGTTTGGATCAGGAGGGTTGGGGTTTTTTTTTTACACATATGCAGTTTTGCAAACCTTGAAAGTTGATGTTTCTCCCCTCACTTCTGAATTTCATGTCTTAAAAAAGAAGTAAAAACTTTTTTAAAAAACTGAACTACTCAGCACATTTAGAAGCCCCCCCCCACCCAGAAGGAAAAAGAATGTTCTGAAAGCAAGCACACCCTGATCACTCTGGACAAAATAATAATAATAATCTTCTTTATGATCCCTGTGATGGAAGACAAACTATTCCAGAAAAGTCTTTCTTTGCACTTTCTGCTGGGAGTCAACTCTGTCATTAGTAGGACTGCCCTGACTGACTGTCTTCACATACTCAAGCGACTAAACATGAGCAAGCTCTTTCTTAAGAACATAAATGTATTGTGCTGGATCTGACTGTACTGCCTCAGCAGGATATATAGCAAGTATTACAGCAGGAAAATAAGTCATTTATCTTTAAAATAATGCATGATGGGAATCGTAGTTCATTAGCCCCTTGGGTCAGAGGCATTGGTTATGCATAGGTTCCTTTCAGGGTAGCTAGGAAGCCCACCAAACTTTTATTAGCCTTTATTTCATTCTTTGTTAGAAAATCACTAATGGCAAGGAGATGTACAGGTTCCAGGGGTGGCCTGCCAGTTGGCATCATGGCAGAAAACACACGGTCTGAGGCCATGTGTTTGCTGGGCTATACCCACTGGAAGACAATGCAGACCAATGGGCGGCCCTGTAGGCTGGTCTCAGATGAGAACAATAGATTACCTGGCCCAATGATGAGTCCCAGGGATGTGTGGCATCAGGATGGGCTTCCAGAAAGGCAGGGTCTGGATTTAACAATAGAATCCAAGTGTTGGATGACTGTACTGGGAGTGTCCATTGTGGAACAATAGCGTGGTCTGGCATTTCCCCTAGTGCCAGATAAAAGGAGTGATGTTTCTTAATGTGTGGCAGGGTGAACCTGAATGGCTGACCATTCACTAGACATAAAGAGTTAATGTTTACCTTGATAGGTCTGGCATAGGTGTAAGAATGCAGATATTTTAGACAAATATATGGAGACAGGATTACACCAAAGATACTTCCTGACATGGGTGTAACAGGAGAGGGGGGTGGAAATATGCAACACACTTCATTCATGACAACAGCACAGACCGGAGGCTTTTTGTCTCTGCCTGCCTGTACATTTGACAGTCAGCAGACTAGCCATTTGGTTAGCAGATGATGCCTAAGGCAAGGGCAGAGACTTGCCCATTCTTAGTCCTTTTTGGACTAAGCCGACAGGAGAGAAGAGTGGGAGGGGGGATTGCTTGCATGGGGAATGCTTAGCAGTGCAGCCAGCCTGAAGAATTCTTTGGCCTGAGTTTTCTTAGCCAAGATGTGGTTCACCTAGCCTCAAAGCAAAAAGACACTGTTTAAACCAAGCCTGGCTTCATAGGGCACTGCTTGTGGAGGTTCAGAGGTTGTTTTGAGGTCTCTCTCTCTTGGGAAAGACCACCCCAGGTTCAGTGTTAAGAATGCTGGCAACATCCACCCCAATTGCCACTTATCCCAAGTTGGTTTTATAAAGTGTTTTATCATATCATTGTGTTCCGCTTGCATTGGTGAGTTCCTTCTGTGGATGAAGCCCTCTGCTGAAGCAAAATGCTGTTGCACCAGCTACTAGAGTGTCTTGTATCAGCAGAGGGCTTGTTGCATCAAAGGAATGCACCATTGCCAGTGCAATACCATAGTAGGATCCAGCTCAGGAAGTTCTTTGAATAACCTTAGTCTTAAGTGCCACATATGGATAATATTGTTAATTACAAACTTGTAAAAACAGCCTTATAACCTTTGGGAGATTGGTTAAAATATCACATATATATTCCACACCCAAGAGGATCCACTTATCCACATGTGCAGGACATTTAAGTACAAATATTGCAATTCAAATTATAAAAGTTATCACAGAATCTGTACAATCAAGAGTACACATAGAGGCATTGTTATAAATGATCCTTCATCATCCATTCAGACATTTACTGCTGATTATCACCCATCTGTTTACCTCCATAATTAATGAGTTAACCTCTTCTGATAAGACTCTGGACCATGTACTTTTTTGAAACTTTTAAAAAACCATTTAAGGTTTTTCTTAAATGGATTTCAAATGGTTACAATGAGTAAATTACAATAGTGGACAGTTGGATTTTGATCTGTTTTAAATTCTATGGAACATAAAACATTATGGATTATGAGGTTATTAATTAGAAAGAACCAAGGCTATGCAACATACATGCATGGCATAAAAAGCCTGTCCATACTTTAGGATAGCTATGAGATAATATGCATGCCTAGGACAGAAGCTTTGGTTTCTGAATATCTTGAATATTTTTTAAAAAGGGAGCTCAAAGATAATCTTAGCAGAGGCCAGGTGTTGTTTTTTAAGTACCTCTGTGGAAAAGTCCCCATTTCCGATGCCACCTAATTTGTGACAGGGGAGATGCCCAGAATGTAAGAAAAACATGAGAGTTTTAGACTATAAATCAGTGGAGGAAAGAGGATGGAGAAAAGATGAGAGAAGGAGGGAAAGTAGATTAACCCAAAGAAGAGTTGTTGCAGGCAGTATTTTTCATTCTCTCTGTCTGATTCAAAATCAGTTCAAATGAAATACTGGGATTTCAGTTACATTTGTTCCGCTGATGTAAATGGTCCCCAGAAGATTTTCAATCCAACCACTTCAGCTTAACTGTTTTAGGGGTTGGAACGTTTGCTGCTTAACAGAACTGACAAAAGGTTCATTGACTTTAAATAAGGTCTCCCATGGATCACTGACTCAACAAGCCTTTCTTTAAGAGGCAGGCTTTCCCTGGCTTCAGAAGGAGTCTGGTTTTGATGCACGGCAAGCAAGTGGTTGACCAGCCACGGTGGCACAAGAAGACGTCCCAGCTGTAACATACAAAAAGCACACATTGAGCTAATAGAACCTTAAGGGAAGGTGGTTTCAATAAAGAATTCTCTTTATACTAGAGGCATTACTTAAGATTTATGTCCTGTAGACCATGATGACAACTCAATAATGATTGCTCCAGACCCTTATAGTAATAAGATTTAATATTGCAATGTTTCCAGAAATGTGCTTTTTGAAATATTATGAGTCAGAAAATGCTCTTCTGAAGCTGAACCTCATCAACAGATTTTATGGGTTTGAATTCAAAGAATTATAGAGCATGCTTTTTGAAATGGAGGGGGAGACTCTACCTGAGCAAATTAGTTAAATACTCCTTATTTACGACAGAGTGTAAGTTAGAATGCAATATATCTTTTTTTTTTGGAAGGGGGAGAACCTTTTCAAATTTACATTTTTGGACTAAAGTTGAACCATTTTCAGTTGTGTATTGCAGTGGTCTGTGAAGTTTCACACTGGAGTTTGCAGAGTATGTTTAAAACAGTAGAAATCTGGCAAAGCTAGTTCTGGAATTCTAGACTATTCTAATTAGTAGGGGGTTTGCTTCAACAGAGGCAAGGGGTTTTTTTTCTTTAAAAAAAGCCCAAATGGGAACTGAGTGTCACTCAAGAGTGGAGTGGAATCACTTACTAATGGATAGTATTTAACTGTTTCAGTTGTTTTTTAAACTATGCATTCTAGGGTTTTTACCTTTTTATTGTTTCCACCTGCCTTGGGTTCTGTGTCCTAAATAAATAAAAACCCTAAAGAAATAAAATGCTCTAAATGAATAAAACAATCTGTGAATAATTTTATTTAATAGCACTGTGCTTCCACCTTCCACCTTCAGCATTCCCTGGTAAGTGCTCAAGCCAGCCAAAAAAGAATTGCATTGGATCAAGGTCCTAGCTTCAAGGGAGTGGAAAAAAAGAGGGATATTTTTTCCAGGTGTAGCAATGGAGACAGCTTCCACCTTGCCAGTGTACAATATACATGGCCCTCAGTTCCTTGGATGTAGGGTGGGATACAAATTTGTTAAACAAATGAATTTAAAAACACAGAGAGTAGTAGACAGTACACAGAGGAAAGTGCTAAGGATGTCCTTAGTGCTATTAGAGCAGGATGTGAAGAAGGATTCTGAGCTGGTATTATTTGATGATTGTGGATGTGTCAATTTAGTGTTATTATTCTCTGTACCTTGCATGTATACACACTGGGGTTGCCAGCCCCCAGGTCCCAGTGGGGGATTCCCTGGTTTTGGGGGCTTCTCTCCACCACAGACCAGCTGGCCATCAGGGGAAACCCCACCCCAAAACAGGGAAGTCACCATGTGACCTCCCTGATTTGATGATGCCAGCTGGAAGTGATGTCATCTTGTAGGGGACATCGCGTGGGGGAGATGCTTTGGTTTTTGGGCAAACTCTATGGTTGAAGCCCAATTTTACCATGGAGTTTGCCCCCAAACCAGAGCATCCTCCACATCACATCCCTAATGCAATGATGTCACTTCCAGGTGCCATCATTGCATCAGGGACATTGTGCAACATCCCTGCCCATCCTTGGAACACCCCCTGAATCCCCCCACTGGAGCAGTAAGGGGACCTGGCAACCCTAATACACACAGACATGCACACTTTAAGTTGGATTCTGTGCCAGTTTTCCTTTGTTCTCTTGTTCTCTGCATACTTAGAAATAGAAGAAGTGGTTCTTTTTCTGTAAAAAGGGTCAGTGAGTCTTCCATCTTAAGAGCTTTCTTGCACTTACCTCTGACTAAACATGCTTAGGATAACCCTCTGATAGTACAACCCTAAGAACACTTTCCTAGGACTAAGATCCATTAAATACAGGGTTCATTTCTATAGTTTCTAACTAGGACTTGAATGATTTCATTTGGTTTCAAGGAAGAAGTTGGGAAGTAAAATTTGTAAGTCCTTCAGTATTTGCCTTACTAACTGTGCAATCCTATGGAGAATTACCCCAGTATCCTCTCAGGACTCGAACCATTAAGATAACAACAATTGCCAGTAGGTTGCAACCAATCCCCTCAAGGGATTTTCAAGGCAAGAGATGAGCAAAGTTGGCTTGCCATTTTCTTCCTCAGCATAGCACCCCTGATCTCCTGTCTAACCATGCTTAACTTCCAAGCTCTGATGACCTCGGGCTAGTCTGAGCTATGCAGGCTGCTTCCACCATTAGATTACAAATTTTAAAATGATTACTGACCTAGCAGGGGTTTGAAGGGACCCAGAAAAATGTCATTTTGCTTGCTTTGACAAAGTTATCACATCATTTATATCCCCATTTTTAAAAGGTTTTAAAAAAAATATTTGAAATATCGTTCACATTTTGTTAGGGAAATGAAGCACCATTCCAGGGCAATGCCACCAGGGGATTTTACTTACTTAAATACAGTAAATTGAATCCCTGTGATCATTTCTGTACATTGTTTTTCACTGGTTCCACCTTTCCCAAAACAGGCCTGAGCCTGACTTCTCCCTCTCACAATCCATGGTGGTCCCCAGGCATAGCAGTTGAGGTGGCATTTTGAACACATTTTGTTCTCTAGTGACAGAACTCTTTTCATCAGCAATTCCATCCCATGCAGAGATAACCCATACCAGAAATTCACATTTTCAAACTGGAAACAGTAGCTTTTCAAAATTCAATAACATCCCTAGAAAGACGCAGTCTCCAAAGTCTTTCAAAGCACACTGGGTCAGCCAGTGTTGTGAACCAGATAAGATTCCAAACCACTTTCAAAGACACTGTCTTCAATGTCTGGTGAGAAGGGATGAAGGCCTATGAAGGAAGGGGAAGACAGAAGAACATTAACCTAATAGAAGCTGGCACAACTTGCGATCTACCTACCAAGTATAGTTACCTGGAACTCAATAATTGAAACATTATTAGAATATTTTTAATACAGCTTGGATCCTATGAAGAATGGTTAAAGCACTAAGGGCTCTTTAGCTTGGAGAAACGATGACTGAGGGTTGACATGATTGAGGTTTATAAGACAATGCATGGGATAGAGCAGGTAGAGAAAGCGGTACTTTTCTCCCTTTCTCACAATACAAGAACTAATGGGCACTCAATGAAATTGCTGAGCAGTCGGGTTAGGACGGATAAAGGGAAGTACTTCTTCACCCAAAGAGTGATTAACACATGGAATTCACTGCTACAGGAAGTGGTGGTGGCTACAAGCATGGACGGCTTCATAAGCATATGGAGCAGAGGTCCATCAGTGGCTATTAGCCACAAGGTATAGATAGGGGTTCTGGGGCAAGTGATGCTCTGTCTTCTTGGTGCTTGGGGGGGTCAACAGTGGGAGGGCTTCTAATGTCCTGGCCCCACTGCTGGACCTCCTGATGGCACTGGTATTTCTGGCCACCGTGTGATACAGAGTGTTGGACTGGATGGGCCTTTGGCCTGATCCAACATTGGCGTCTCTTATGTTCTTATGATCCAACAGCACTTTCATTTCTATGACTTTTTCATCTCCCCCTCCCATGGCAGCCCCAAATGCCTCCTGAAATGCTGATTCTAGGGGACAAGGGATCCCAGGGGCAGCTTTCAGAGCATTTAGGGGTCAGTAGCAGAAGGACAATATACAAAGTGACAATATACATCCTTGTCGTACTCCTTTTCCTATGATTGGTTTAGCATAGGAAAAGGAAGTACGACAAGGATGTATATTGTCACCTTGCTTATTTAATATATATGCAGAGTACATCATGTGAAACGCTGGCCTGGATGAATCACAAGCGGGAATTAAGATTGCTGGGGAAAAGATCAACAACCTCAGATATGCAGACAATACCACTCTAATGGCAGAAAGTGAAGAGGACCTAAAGAGCCTTTTGCTCAGGGTAAAAGAGGAGAGCGCAAAAGTGGGCTTGAAGCTCAACATAAAAAAAAAACTAAGATCATGGCATCCGGCCCCATCACTCCTTGGCAAATAGAAGGGGAAGTCGTGGAAGTAGTGACAGACTTCACGTTCCTGGGATCCCAGATCACAGCAGACTGTGACAGCAGCCATGAAATTAAAAGATGCTTGCTCCTTGGGGGGAAAGGGATGGCGAACCTAAACAGCATGATAAAAATTAGAGACATTACCCTGCCAACAAAAGTCCTCATGGTCAAAGCAATGGTATTCCCAGTAGTCATATATGGCTGTGAGAGTTGGACTATAAGGAAGGCCGAGCGCCGAATAATAGATTCTTTTGAACTATGGTGCTGGAGAAGACTCTTGAGAGTCCCCTGGACTGCAAGGAGATCAAATCAGTCAATCCTAAAAGAAATCAACCCTGACTGTTCCCTGGAAGGCCAGATAATGAAACTGAAGCTCAAATACTTTGGCCACCAAATGAGAAGGGAGCACTCACTGGAGAAGACCCTGATGCTGGGAAAGATTGAAGGTCAAAGAAGACGGGGACGGCAAAGGATGAGATGGTTAGTGTCATCGATGCAACGAACATGAAACTGAGCAAACTTCAGAGGACGGCAGGACACAAGAAGGCCTGGCATGATCTGGTCCATGGGGTCGCAAAGAGTCGGACTCGACTGTGCGACTGAACAACAACAAGCAGAAGGAGGGAGGCATGACAAATCACACTCTGCTAAAAGAAACCAGTGAGTATTTTCAATAGTTTCCAAACAACTTTTAGGTTTAACAGCAGTTTGTCTCAGAAGAGACAAAGCAGGCACTTTTGCACTTCATGCTTCATAGGTGGATCTTTATCCACCCAGAGAAATGCTCCATGTATCCAAGCCATGCAACCGTCTATTTCTTTCTGAATACTAAGATACTGTACAACTAATATTCAAGTAAGCATAAATAATATCTGTTAAAAACTGAAGAACAGAAGATGTAAATTTAAAAGGCCTTCCAAAATAATAATATTTTCATACGATACTGCAAGGGGAATCTAAAGAAGGAACCATTCACAGTGCAGGGGGGAGTGAGTTCTACCAAGTGGGAGCAGCTGCCAATAAATCCTTCAAGTGGGTTCTTCAACCATATTTTTCTAACAGGGAGCTCCTGCAATGAGTCTTCATTGTCTCAGAGCAAGAGTTGGTATGTACAGAATTAATTAATTAATGTATGACATTGTGTGTGGAATAGCCAGGAGATCCCGGAAGGGATTGTTTGGCTGCCAAAGCTGTAGATCTTTTTTGGCACCACTAGGTGGTGAGCTATGCTTATTTTTAGGCTGAGAGTGCCGTGACTTGCCTAAGGTCACCCAGCTAGCTTCAAGTGGGGAATCAAACCCAGTTCTCCAGATTCAAGTCTGCTGCTCTTAACCACTATACCAAACTGGCTCTCATGGTATGTACATAAGCAGGTTGTCAAGTATCTTAAACCTAAGTTATTTAGGGCTTTAAAGGTTAAAACCAGCACTAGCCCCATAAACACACTGGGACAGCCCATGTTGTGAACCAGTTGAAGATTCCAAACTATCTTAAAGACAGCCCCATGTACAGAACATTCCAATAGCCCAATCTAGATGTTTCCAAGGCATGTGTGACTGTGGCCCTTGAAGTATACCTTTTCTACAAAAGGCTTTTGTTGTTCAGTCGCACAGTTGAGTCCGACTCTTCACGACCCCATGGACCAGCTCCCGCCAGGCCTTCCGGTCTTCCGCCGTCCTCTGAAGTGTGCTCAATTTCATGTTCGTTGCATCTATGACACTGTCTAACCATCCCATCCTTTGCTGTCCCCGTCTTCTTTGACCTTCAATCTTTCCCAGCATTAGGGCTACAACTGTAGAAAGATAGTTGGGAAAATGCACTCCTAGCTACTACTGTCACGTCACCTCAGCATCCAAGGTCAATAAGACATCCAAAAGCACACAGAACCTGAGAGCTTGCTCCTTCAGGAGAGGAATAGTACAGGATAGCTGAATACCTATTCCTGGATCAGACTTACACCTGAGCCTCATCAGTTCTGTTTTTATCTGAACTAAACTTCTGGTTGTTCACCTTCATCCCATCCGGTACAGCCTCCAGACAGAATTGATTGACAATAAGTTCCAGGCAGACAAAAGCGAGTTCTCCACACAAGAATGCATAATTAACTTATGGAATTCAGTACAATAAGATAATGTGGCGGTCAGTAGTCTAAATGGCTCTTTAAAAGTATTAGACACATTCAAAGAGGATATGCTTCTCCAAAGCAATGACCCATGAATGTCAATTTCAGCATCCCTCTGCATACCAGATGCTGGACACAAACAATGGGGAATGGAACAATGCCTTAATGCCCTGGTTGTGTGCTTCCTGGAGGAAAACAGGATGCTGGATGAGGTGGACCCAGTCTGATTCCTTAGGCTTTTTTTTTCTTTTGTTCTCCTCCTTATTTAAAAGAGGAAAACGAACAAAGGAAAACAAATTTCAAAGGCAATATTCTTTGTACATGAAGTGATATTCTGTCCTAAGAATGAAAACAGATTTTTGCACACAATACTTCTAGGTTGCTCAGTCAAATTTTATTCGGTTTGCAGCCAAGTTTTCTGGTGTGCAGATTTGCAATGAAAATTCTCTAATTGTAGTTTGTGAAATGCGCATGGCCAGCTAGCACATAAACAAACATTCTGCTCAGGTTCTGAATGAAAACAGATTTCAGGAGAGAGACAGGGTTTTTTTTCCTTCCAAAACAAAGGTTTATTTATTTTAGGTCTACTGTCAATCAGGACTCAAAAGCAGGGCTTAACTGGCTTAAAATTCCTTCTTGACTCCTGGTGAGCAGCGTGAAGAGGAAATAAGATCAAGTGTCCAGGTGAGAAGGAGGGTGGCCATGTCCTATAGTGTAGCTTTTTCCTTCCGCTGCACCACTGAACTAAATATACAGAGCCATATGTTCCTGCTGTCTCTGTTTATGAGAGACAGTCCCCATTTTCTTGCACCATTTCCCCATTTTTTGGCAATTGTCCCTGGTAAATGAATGTCCATAGTTTCTCTCTCTCTCTCTCTCTCTCTCTCTCTCTCTCTCTCTCTCTCTCTCTTTTGAATGAGAGAGAAATAGGATGCCTTTCTGAAAATTATACTGGGGTGTGTGTTTTGCTGGTAAAAGAAGGTGTGGGTTTTTTTCTTTCTCCCCCGGCTCTACAGAAGTTTTGTCTCTGCATGGGGCTAAATACATCTTACTGCATGGTAAGTCCACACACTTGAATTTAATGTCAGTAAAGCACTTTCCTTCCCATAAGCCTCGTAACTCCCTATTCAGATAATGAATGTTGTGTTGTAGCTATTCTGGAACAAATACAACCAGATCTACTGTGACATTATCATTTTAAGTAAAATAAAATCAAAAACCTAACCCTGTAGGTTAGCTTTTGAAACACTCTGTTTCAAAAGCTGATGAAGTGCAGATTACAGCAGAGTAAGTGCACAAAAGGAGAGGAATGTCTTGTGAAAGATGGGGCACTCCTTGATATGAGAAAAGGAATGCTGGGAAAACATCCCTGTTTCACCTGATATATTGGAGATGCAGAAAAGCACACGGTACTTATATAATTTAGTTTATTGCAGAAGCATAAATCTAAATTGCATCTGTGAAATTCTTCTAATCAATTAGTATGTTCTAAACTGCTAAATGGATGGACCAAAATGTAAATCCACAAACCAAAGAACTACATGTCCAGAAATGCCGTGTCCCGGGACCCCTGTTCCCCATTGCCACTTAACAGGCAAGTGGGGGGCGGGGCAGTGAAGGAAGAAGAAGAGGAGATTGGATTTATACCCTGCCCTTCACTCAAAGTCTCAGAGTGGTTTACAAACTCCTTCTCCTTCCCCTCCCCACAACAGACATCCTGTGAGGTAGGTGGGGCTGAGAGAGCTCTGAGAGAACTGCTCGTTCAAGAACAGCTCTGACAGAACTATGACTTGCCCAAGGTCATCCAGCAGCTGCAAGTGGAGGAGTGGGGAATCAAACCTGGTTCTCCCAGATTAGAGTCCATGCACTGAACCACTACACCAACTGGCTCTCTGAAGGGGGCTCCTTGGTGTCTCAGGACTTGTCACTTCCGGTAAACTTCTGCCCCAACTCAATAGTAGGGTTTTGGGTGAGTCCTAGAGCATCACCCTGGCCCAATGAGGCCACATCTTTTTTTTTGTCCAAAGTGACCTCATACTTCCTGAAAAAGAGACGCTCAGAAGAATGCAGAGATATGCATCAGGAGAGGAGTGGGTGGGGGGGTCTCTTGTAAAAGGAGATCATATGCCACAGGGAGCTCATTTGGTACATTCTGCCCTTTCTGCATTCTTCATTTCTTCCATTCCATTGTCTCTAGTCCTCCTGGGCAGCTAAGGTGACCCACTTCTGATTCCTTGCCTGAGATTAGCATGAGCAGCCGACTAAAAAAATGACAACCCTGCCCAACCTTGTCTTGTACATTTAACAGCAGCCTAGCATGCAGAAATATGCACATAAAAATAAGAATGATCACCTGCTAATATGATAGGAATAGTGTCGACAACCCCTCCTGTGGCACCCCCAACGCCAGTAGCAGATATGGATACATGAAGCCACCTTATACTGAATCGGACCATTGGTCCATCAAAGTCAATTTCGTTTACTGAAACTGGCAGTGGCTCTCAGGGGTCTCAAACAGAAGTTTTTCATGTCACCTACTGCCTGGTCCTTTTAACTGGAGATGCTGGGGATTGAACTTGGGAGCTTCTGCATGCCAAGCAGAGGTTCTACCACGGAGCTACAGCCCTTCCGTACTTCTTATCTCCACAATTTGTCCCTCACCCACACAAGGCATGTTCTGCTGACGCCACTCAGGGAACTTGTGCTACCATCAAATGAGAAGCTGAAGGTTTCACCAGGGGATGTGAGCAATAAGATGTCCATAGCAATTCTGATCCCCTGATTATGCACATCCGCCATGTGTGACACTGCAGATACATAGGCATGAGAGATTTCCTTTTGGATCCCCTTAGACATTCGTTACGTTCAAACATTACAGCCATGTGTACCAGGAGCCCAGCAATAGAAGCATGCAGTGCCATGATGCTCCTGATATGTGCAGTTGCCATTTCTTGTGAATTGGATGTGGTGTGGATTTTTGGTGTGCCTACAGCTTTGGTGCTATGGTATCAAATCTCCATCGATGTAGAAAAATCCATGCATTGCCATATTCACATGAAACGGTGACAGCACATATTGAGAGCACCATGAGCAGCATGCATTCTCAGTGGTGGGCTTCTGATATGCCTGGATGTAATGTCCAAAAGGGATTCTTCTTTTACCAGGCAACTCACAAAGGCAGAAGCATTTTGAGCGGTGTTGAGGCAGCTGCATTTGTGTTGCAGAGAGAATACCAAAGGGGGACCTTAGATTGCTTTGCCTAACATCCATGCAGCTTTGTAGAGCCCTGTTTTAGTCAGTTTGATAAGGTAGCTGGGAAAGATTGCCCCCTTATATTTGTTCACACATCTAATGAGTTCCTCAGAGTGCAGACACCCACTTTCACAGGTTCCTCTCTTAGAGTTCAAGACAATCAAAGCCAGCTGCACAAATGTTTGAGGAAAAGGTGAACAAAATCAGAGGGGGGGTTGAAAGGGGAACAGAGAGAAAGAGAGAACTCAGAACAAGATGAGATCAAACACTGTTTAAAATTCTAAGACAAGTTCCTGCATATTTCCCCCCCATTCCTTTGTGTAGTTATTCTTTCAGTATATCATGGGCCAAAACAGGAGTCTGGTTCTTATATACATTTTAAAATACATATATACATATCTCACACAAAGAACATTTCTCAGTGTGTGTGACATATTTCTTCCAGAAAGACTATTCATGGTAGTTAGTCACACTTTAAAAATCAATTTTATTAATATCATATTTAAAGCTGTTCACATTTACCCCTGTTGACTTCCATTGTTTTTCTTGCATTTGATCTTTATTTTTAAAATATGCTTCCCATTAACATGGAACACAGCCCTGTGTATTCAGAGACTTCTCAATTCCCCCCCCGCCCATTTTCCTCTGGAAACGCCACTTCACACACAACTTTGCTCACTCACGGACCACACTCCTGCCTTTGATAAGACTGCCACAGAATAAATACACGTTGTGAAAACGGGTCATTTCATAGAAAAAGAGGTGCAGGAGCTCATTAGCATAACTCATTAGCATAACTTATTTGCATATGCCACACACCCCGACATCACTGGAAGTGTGTCAGAAGGCAACACCCACTGCTCAAGCTCCACTGGACTGTTTTGGATTGCTAGTTATTGGGGGAACGTGCAGATCTGTCCTCACAGAGGAGGGAGAGCTTGTACCTGAATAAAACTTGGTCTTAAAGGTGCCACTGGACTGTTTTGGGCCGGGGGGGGGGGGGCTCTGCAACTTACCTGGCTGCTTCTTGCTCTGACTGAGGGCTGCTGGGAGCAGGGGGTGGGGCTTGCTGCATGTGCCCACCCCCTGGGCTCTTTACTGCCGGAGCTCCGCTCCTGTGCGCTCCTGCAGGAAATGACCCCTGTGTGAAACAGGGATCAAATTGAGCATTCAGTGGGAAAGCTCCACCACCAAATTCGTGAGCTCATCAAGAGTGGCATTGGTCAACTATAAACCAAGTTTCCCAGTTAGCCTTTGGAGCTATGGGATTGATGGTGAGTGGGAGGGAGAAAATGAACCCCCAGACTGCTGGAAATAATGCACTGAAAAGACACAATACTTGGTTTCTTCCAAACTGCAAGGAAGGTTGTGTTAAAAGAGCTGGCTGATCATTATTTCACAATCTGGGTAACACAGAAATATCTCTTTGTTTGGCCTGTTCTCATGACACAATATTAGCCTTGGGGTATATCGTCCTATGTGACTGATCCTTGCCCAGTCAGCCATTTGGTAAATGAACAGCAATCAAGAAAGTGAGTTGTGGTTCCTGGAATGGGAAATTTTAGTAAGCTGGTGTTGGGCATGGTGACCACACATCCGTTTACAGAGAAGCAAACAGAAGGAAGGAAGAAGCAGTGGCCCTTTCTGCACTCTCCTTTTAATCCATGTTCACCACGGTGTCCTCAAAGCAATTCTGCACTAAAATTGAGTTCAGCCTTCTTTTTATTCTGGGGTCCCCCCCCCCATTCTGCATTACATTACCTCCCTGTTTCAGCCTGCTGTTGCCCAGGGTTATTTGGATGCTGTTTTGCTGTGGACTTAAATTGCCTTGACTCAAACACTGAGAAAATCCAGAGTGGCAGGCAAATGTGGAAAGGACCAAGAACTTTCCCCGGTCCCTATTCCTCATGTGGTTGCTGCTGGTCATTGGTCATAGCTTTGTTACTGTTGTTAGGGAATCTTACAAAATTGTACAGTACACTACAACTTTACTGTTGACTTCTCTCTGTTCTTCCAGGGAAGTGTGCCACTATGTTTTTCCCCCTACAGACTTAGAGGCACGTAGAAGGAAAATGTTTACCTAGAACTTAACATTTCAAAATGTCTTTGATAGGATTCTGTGTTCTATCCTTTCTTCAGGCTTCACCAGAGCTTGGCCCCCCTTTCTCAAATTACACTGACAGCAGCCTTTTGGGCACATGTCTTTTGTTCATCAACATGGTAAAATAGGGAACACACCAACTAAACACAAACCCTGGCCAAATGTTTTCCTTATAAAAAGGAAAGATTGCTTGATTTAATGTGATGCTACAGTGTACGGAATCAATCAAGCAACTGTTTAATGGTTTCCAAATACTATGAATGGTTCTAAGGAAGTGCTGATTATGGTTGCAGTCCTCTGTGTAACTTATTTCAGAATAAGTCTCCCTAAATTCCGCAGAATTCAGTTGTACCAGGGTTGTGAGACCTTGAGGCTCCAGTGGTGGGCATGGGTAGAAATTGCCTCACTGTGATGTCACAACATCATTTCTAGGTGGGGAAAAATAAAAACAGTTGACATTACTGTGTCAAGATGAATGCTCTAGGAATCATAGCCATCCATATGGTTTGACCATAGAGATCCAGGGGATTCCTAGAGCATCACCACAACATTGTGGTATCACTGCCAGTTTTTCAGCTGGAAATGACGAGGCATTGCACAATACTGTCCCCCCCCCATTTCCCCCTACTGCTCATTTGAGCAGCAACAGGGACCAAGGAGAATCAGTGGGAGCCCTTCCACCTGAAGCAGGTAAGGGGCATCCAAATCCTTAAATGAAAACACAAGACAGCCATATTTGGATTAAACTGGGTTTAAAAGGCTAATCAATATCATTACATGTTCACTGCTCTGACTTCATTGATTTGAAATTGTGTAATCCACCTAGAGTGTGAAAGACAGTTTATTGATGAAGTTAAATAAATAAATAAATAAATGTGGATTTCTACATGGATCTTCTTTTAAAAGTGTGTGGCTGGTTTAACACCCCCCCCCCACATTTCAGCCAGGAAAGAAAGGGATTTGTCCACAGGGTGGGAAGAATCCTAGGGTAAAACATGGTTGCACTTACCTGTAACTGATGTTCGAGTGTCTTCTGTGCTGGCACACATGGGACTGCCTGAAGGCAGGCCTGCCACCAGGGCCGGCCCGAGGTTTTTTTGCACCCTAGGCGGGGCTACCTTCTGGCACCCCCCGTGCACCCAATTATGGGGTTGCCAACCTCCAGGCAGAGCCTGGAGAGAAGGAAGTCCTACTTCTCTCCCCCTTTAGGCGAGCAAGGAGGCAGCGGCGAGGTTTCCGGGAACCCAAACCAAAACACCCCACATTTGGATTTACAAAAGCTGACCCCGGACGGAGGGGGAAGGCGAGGCAGCCTTGTGCTCCTCTTTCGCGCGCCCCCATGCCACATGGCTGGGAGCAGCAATAGCACGTGGGCTTTTGGCGGGGGGAGGCACAATTCGGCACCCCATCCAGGGCCCGGCACTTTAGGCGAATGCCTAGTTCGCCTAGTGGGTGAGCCGGCCATGCCTGCCACGGAAGAACATTCCAAGAGCTTCCTCAATCTTCTAGAGCACTGAGTCCCCCTCCCCTCGCAGAGAAATTGCGAAAGGTTTCTCTTTCCCGCCCATTTGGTCATGTGACGAGGGGAGGGGGAGGCACCTCTCTCTCTCAGTCCTAACCTGCCGCCGTGGAGAAGTAGAATTATCGTCCACAGCGGGGAAGGAGGGAGGGATGTGTGCCAGCACAGAAGACACTTGATGAACAACAGTTATAGGTAAGTGCAACCATGTTTTCATCATCGTGTCTTCTGTGCAGTCCCACATGGGAGTTTAGCAAGCTACACATGACACGGAGGCATTTGTGGTCGAAACCGTTCTTTTAAGTAACGATTGTAACACTGCAGTACCCATAGCCTCCTGTTGAGAATCAACATCAAATGCATAATGTTTTATGAACATCAGAGGTGACAATCCTGGTACCCTTGGTAGAGGGCAAAGCTTGTGCTGGGCTAGGGATAGTAGCAACGGGAACCCGGGGTGTCAAGGCCATAGCGGGGCTATTAAAATGCACTTGGTTCCATCCTGGACTAACTTTGTTAGTACCCCAGGCAATAGGGGAAAGGGTGGGAAGGCGTAGAACAGGTTGCCTGACCATCTCGGGAGAAAGCCCTCTCCTAGACAGGTCCCCTGTCTTTGTGACCTTGTGCAGAACAGCGGGCACCTGGTGTTTGCGGTTGACGCAAAAAGATCTATGTCTGGGAACCCCCATGCTTGAAATATCGGGTCCAGGTATCTGAGAGGGATGGACCACTCGTGGGCCCTTAGTACCCTTCTGCTCAATATATCCGCTAGGGTATCTTGGCGACCCGGGACATGTATGGCTATCAGGTGAAGGGCGTATCTCACTGCTCTGAGTTCGAGTCTATTGATATGAAATTCAGTTTCATGACAGGACCACTGACCACTCAATTGTCTAGTTTCACAGTGTGTTCCCCATCCTTACAATGACGTGTCTGTGAAGACCTGCATGTCGGGTAGTATGGGCCCTATGACAAATTGCAATCCTGTATCCACCAATCAAGTGAATTCAGGATTGGTCGTGGGATGGACAAGAACCTCCGTTGGGAGTCTGACTCAGAGGTGTAATTTCTTATAAACCAGTTTTGTAATGGCCTCATGCGTAGCCCGGCATAAATGACCGTGGCTGTCGTGGATGCCATCAGGCCTAGCAGCCTTTGTATGTGCAAAGCTGTCTGACACCGTTTGCAAAGAATGGCCCTGGTTCTCTCCGTGGGTAAAGAAAAAACGTTCTATGAGCTACTGGGTCTAACCTTGCCCCTATGAACAGTATAGACTGAGCAGGTGTGAGTTTAGATTTCGAGAAGTTAATGACAATACTCCACCATTGTAGAGTTTGCAGTGTGAATTGAATCTGCTCTAGGAGTAACTGCTTGGACTCAGATACCAGCAACCAATCATCCAAATATGCGTATATCGCACATCCGTGAAGTGAAAAGTAAGCCACTATTCAATCCTCTCAAATCCAAGATGGGTCTAAGACCACCCTTCTTCTTCTTAATCAAGAAGCAATTAGAATAAACACCACAGTTCCCCTCATCATTAGGGACTACCTCTAGAACACCTTTAGGCAAGAGTGTCTGAATCTCCATGTTCAAAGCATCATCTTGTCTAAGTGAGGTGAGAATCTCAAATGACACAGGCGGGCTATATTTAAACTCAAGAAAATAACCAACTTTTATTATTTTCAAAAACCAAGTATCTGAACCTATCATAGACCAACTGTGGTGAAGAGAGGGGGAATTTCTCATTGAGAATCCCTAGAACGGGAGAAACCTCCTCCAGGGGAGCGAGAATGCATACCACGCTGCCTAGGCTGTTGACGTTTAGACAGGTACGGTTGCTGAAAGGCGCCTCTGAAAGGTTGAGAGGCAGTAGTTGAAAAGCGGTAGCCCTTCCCCGTATTAGGGAGTTGGAAGTGCCTAGGAAAATACCCTGGCTTTGAAGGCTGTTGTTGTGAGGTTAATCCCAGCGATCTGGCAGTGAATTTTGTCTTTCTAACTTTCTCTAGTACCTCGTCAGTTGACTCGCTAAAGAGGAGCTTGCCCTCGAAAGGCAGATCCTCGACACGAGCTCTCGTGTCTGGGGGTAGGGCAGAAGTTTGCAGCCATGAATGTCTGCAGAGAACTATGGCCGAAGAATTTACTTTGCTGGCTGCATCCGCAGAATGTCTAGCTGCATTGAGTTCCTGCCTGGCTAAACGAGCGCCCTCGGCTTGTACCTGTTTGGCTTGATCTCTCTTATCGTCAGCCAAGGCATTTAAAAATGGGGTCAACTGTTCCCATAACATAACCTGATATCTGGACACGATAGCTTTAAAGTTAGCTATTCTCAGGGTCAGCACTCCGGAGGTATAAATTTTTCTCCCTAAAACATCTAGCTTCCTACCTTCCTTGTCTAAAGGGGAGGATTTTGGGCCACCCGTCTGTTTAGATGGAATCACCTCAGCCACTATTGGGCTGAGGATGGTGGTATAAAAAGAAGGCATCATCCTTCGTGATTTTGTAGAGGTTTTCTACCTTCCTAGCAGAACCCGTGACTAAAGCCGGTCTTGCCCAGTTATTACGGGTAATTTCCCTAATGCCCTTTACCAAGGGAATAGCCACTGGCCCTGAATCATTGGAGTATAAAATTCCTAAGACTGGATCCTCCTCCAAAGGTTTGGGGGAGACATAATCAATCTTAAGGGCCTTAACCATACGAAGGAGTTGTTCGGAATAAACCCGCAAGTCCTGTGTAGGAGATATCGGAGTGGGATCGCCCACGGTATCATCTGGAGATGGAAGACAGGTATGCTCTGAGTCTGAGTTAGTCTCGATGTCAGAGGCCTGTTTAGAATGTAGCAGCTCTGGCTGCAAAGCATCGTCCTGTCTCTCTGGGGAACTTGGACGCGTGGTGGACCGAGACCTAGCTCGACCTGTGGCGTGGCTTAGGGCACAAAGATTGTGCGACGTAGGAGGAGTACGGTACCAAGGTGGCAAAAACCATGGGGGAGCATGTTCCCAATCAGGAGGATAACCCCCTGAAGTGGCCTCTCCTCTCCTGCTGCCGGAAGAGCAAGACCTGGAGGATTTGCAAGACGACTGAAGGCTGATGACGTCAGGCTTTGGTCCTGAAGGTGAATCTGGGGAGCGTGTATGACGCCAACGGAACTCTTCTGGGCTCGACGTCGAAGAGCGTTGACGTCGAGAGCTCAGAGATCGACATTGAATCGACCGCGAACGCCTTGACGTTGATGCGGTTGGAGGAGAGGTCTGACGGTTCGTCGACGTTGAGGCGGCATCAACGTTGATCGCCTTTGCCACTGCGGATACTGACGGCTCCGACGACGGACGCAACGGCGTAGACGGCGTGATTGCCCTTGTGCTTTTCGTAGGCACTTTTGGGGACTTAGTCTTGCCCGTTTTTGCCTTTTTCGAAGGCGGCTGGGCTGAAACGGATTTCCTCCGATCTTTCCCTGCCGAGCTTTGCTTCAGCTTGTGGGATTTAATAGGACTCTTAGAAGAGTCATTCACAAGTCCTGAGGGAGAGGGAGTGCTGGGTCCGACCGACAAAGCTTGCTCCCAAAGGGCCGCTTTATGTCTCAGTGCCCTGTCTTTTTTTATTTCTAGGGGTTAACATACCACAAATCTCACAGGAGCTGTTATTGTGGCCTTCTCCCAGGCACAGGAGGCACTTGAGGTGATCATCTGTGGTAGCCATTTTCATTCCACAAGCTTGACATTTTTTGAACAAAGCCATGGAACTCCAAACGTTTAAGGTAAGTTTTCTGAGGAAAATCAGCTTTTGTTTTAAATCCTTTACACTGAGGTAAGTAGCTGTAGCTCTGGAGACGTCCTTCCTTCACGGCAGCAAAAAAAGGACTGAGAGAGAGAGGTGCCTCCCCCTCACCTCGTCACGTGACCAAATGGGCGGGAAAGAGAAACCTTTCGCAATTTCTCTGTGAGGGGAGGGGGACTCAATGCTCTAGAAGATTGAGGAAGCTCTTGGAATGTTCTTCCGCGGCAGGCCTGCCTTCAGGCAGTCCCATGTGGGACTGCACAGAAGACACGATGATGAAGACTGTGTTTAATGGTTTCCCTTGCTCAAAAGCCAGTCGAATCTGACTCTAGGGGGTGGTGCTCATTTCTGTTTCCAAGCCAAAGAGCCAGTACCGTCTGAACACTGCTCCGTGGTCCTGTGGCTGGCATTACTAAATGCCGAGGTGCATGGAATGCTGTTACCTTCCCTCTGAAGCACTACCTATTTATCTATTTGCAATTTCTTGCTTTCGAGCTGCCAGACTGGCAAGAGCTGGGGCCAGAGACAGGAGCTCACTCCATCACGCGACACTCGGGTCTTGAACTGAAGGTCTGCAGCTCAGCTCAGCGTCTTAACCTCTAAGCCAACACAGCCCCCAGACTGATTACACAAGGTAAAACAGCCTACTTGGGCTTCAATTGACTACATTCAGCATCATCATAAATTTACCTCAACACTGTAAGGTCTGCTGAGTATTTCTGTCTGCTCTCAGCCTTTAAAGAGAACTGTGCTTCTTATCTGGGTTTTGAGAGATACTTTGGACTTTGCTGCCCTTTATTTCCCACATGAGATGAATCTCCATTTTTTACTTCCTCTTCCCAGGATGCAAGTGCTAAAATTGGACACCAGCAGCAATTCAAAAGGAAAAACCCACATCGCTTAATCACAAATAATGCTAACAAGAACTGTGGTCTAAAGACGAGAACCTGAAAAACCTTTTCCCCCTCCCTGGTTGTTTTTTTTTTTTTTTTGGGGGGGGGTGACATCTAACCTGATGAGGAGATCTGGTGAGCTCAGAAACTTGCACAATGTTTTGCATCACTTTGGTTAGTCCTAATAATACTTCTTGTTGTTATCATTTTGCAAATAGCCTGCATCCTTTAGTGCCTCAGGGTACTCACCAGTTAACACCAGCTGTGTGGAACAGTCTGCATTCCATGTTGTACATCACACTGAGCACTGTTCCTACAGGGGAGGGTGGTTTAAAATCCAATTTCAGAAATAAATAAATAATATTACTGCCGTCCCTACTTTTGGCCTAACCAGTCACAATATCTTATCTATAAACATCACCACACAAGAACAATGTGAAGCAAGCAAAAAATGGTCCCCTACTTAGGGTTGTGAGTAGGGCTGCCAAGCCGCGGCGGGGGATCAGCACGTCTTCACAGGATCCCTGCTGCGGGGAACAGCGATACACGTTGCACCGCCATCGCCAGGATGTGACGCTATGCATCGCTCTGGCAACGGGGCTGTTTGGAGTCCCGTTGCCAGAGTGACGTATAGCGTCACATCCTGGCGACGGCGGTGCAATGTGTATCGTTGTCCCCCGTGGCAGGGATCCTGTGAAGACGTGCAGATCCTCTGCCGTGGCTTGGCAGCCCTAGTTGTGAGTACCCCCCCGCCTCTGTCAAGGGGGCCTTAAGTGTTGCCATCTCCAGGTTGGGAAATGCCTGGAGATTTGGGGTGGAGCCGGGGGGTGGACAGAGACCTCACTGGGGCACAATGTCGTAGAGCAGGGGTGGCTAAACTTGCTTAATGTAACAGCCACACAGAATAAATGTCAGATGTTTGAGTGCCGCAAGACATGAACAAATATCACACACAGATTTTTATTGAAAAATATGCAGATTTGCTTTCTATTAACATTAAATTAGACTGTGTGAAAGAGCCGCACTCCTGAAGTGCAATTTGACCACCCCTGTCATAAAGTCTACCCTCTAAAGAATCTGTTTTCTCCAGGAGAACTGATCTCTGTTGTCTGGAGATGAGCTGTAATTCTGAGCCAACTGTAGGATGCCAAACAGCCCTACTCAGCCCCTGAAGGTCACCACTTAAGTATATGTTGCCCCAGGATGAGGGTGGGTGGGTCAGTAGCACACAGCAAATCAGCAAGCTGGAGCTCATTTTAAGGCACACTATCTAACCTTCCTATTGGCTGGCCCTAGTTGGAGCACTGCCGATAGCCTTTCATGTCACAGCAGAACAGAGGAGCTGGCACAACAGCATCCATGACTTCAATAGGTATGGATGAATTTCTGATTAAAATGCACAGGAGTGGGCTGCATGACAATTACTGTCTCTTGCAAAATTTATCGAGCCGTCTAGTCAGCTGACAGGTAGGAGTTTAAAAGTGAATGCTACACAATGGACAAGAATGTTTTCACTATACAAAAGGACAGTCTGGAAAGCATAACCTTTTGACAGGGTGCAGGTTCAAGAGGAACATTTTCATAATTAAGATGGCTGCCCTGTTGCATACGCGATAGGTATATTTCCATAGCTGATATGAAATTCATTTTCTTCTTGCCACTCCACATGACACGACCCTTTGTTTGCTTAATGCATTAAGAGATCAATTTTGCAATCTATTTAAAACTGATCTTTCTTCACCACACCTAATCTTGTTTATATTACCTCTGTCAAAAACTGCAGCTTTTCTATGAAAATAAAAATCCTTTCCATCCTCTTTTGCCCTTTTACTGAGTAATCACTTATAACTTCTTGAGCAATATTATTATTTTCAATGTATTCAGTTCAGATTAGGTACCGTTTCTCACCTTGTCTCTACAGACAAGTTTCTTATCAGAACTATGTTTGAATATGTGTTTGCTTTGGAGCTACTGCAAAAATTATTGCACTGATTCTAAGTATATGGATTTCAGAAGCAGGTCCAAGTTAGTAGACTTAAGCCTACATGTCCAATCAGTCAGATCACATAGATGCAGAATAAATCAAAGGATACACTTTCATAAGGCATCACAGATTAGAGTCAATTCCATTTTAAAAGTTAGAACTTCCTCCTGTTAGTTTGTCTTCTTTTGTAACTATCTGATTAGAAAAAATCCTTTTTCAATAGTTTGAGGAGGAAATCATCCATCATTATTAGAAATTATGGCTTGGATCCCATGACACCCTTCCACCAAGTTTTCCTCCAACAGAGGACTTCCTTCAATAAAGAAATACTTTTCTGACAGAGAAAGCCTTTCTCCACTAGAAAAAAACTCCATTGGAGAGGTTCTCTATCAAACAAAGATTTAATTTTCTGAATAATACAATAACAGTAGGCAAAGCTAATATTTAGGAAAGGGTATGGTCATTAAGATTTTGTGAACCTTTAGGATGAAGGCGATAAACCATGAGGAGGAATGAGATTGTCTTGCAATGCAATGACACAATAAGTAAAATCTGTGCTTGGAATAAAGTAAACCTGCAGGATTCAATTTGTGACAGTATTGTCTAGTGTCAGCTTTAGATATTTTCACACCTGAAGTGAAAAACAACTGGAGCTCTCTCTCTTTCTTTTTTCTTTTTGGAATGGCAGATGGAGAGGCAGGAAAGTGATACCTGCTCTTGAAAGTGTTGCCCAAAGCAACTGTTTTATGTTATCTCCTAGAACTGGCCCTCAGTATGCTAGTTCCCACAGGGGAAGCAAATGCTACAAGAGTCCCACTGTGTATGTGTTTTGATCCGCCTTCATGCCAGTGATGAAAAAATATTACATTAGGCCATCTGAATCGCAGAAGGGTTGTGATGACTGGGTGACTAGCATCTGTAATGCACACTGAAGTCAAGATGGAAGGAGCTTGATAGGAGTAAACAGAATGGTCATTATTTCATGTGCAGAAACCGATTACTCATCCTAAGTGCATGCATATTGTATCAGTCAAGCAATCTGGTAATCAAAGAGTTTTTGAGCTGGAAAGGTTTGAAATGCATCTCTTCACATAATACAACCTCCTGAGCTTGTAATTTGTTCGCAAACATTTATGCATTATTCAGAGGTTTTTAATAATTTCGCCTGGCAACACATAAGTGTTTGTGTCAAGTAGAAAACTCTTCAAGATACAGGAAACAAGCCTGGTCCAAATTTCTGTTCTCCTAGGAATAGCAATTACAGGAATGCTTACTGTTTATCTCTCATGGATTTCAGTAGCAGTTTGCATATCACAGATCTGCACATATTTCTCCGATAATCTCTGAGGAAATGGCAAAAGGCAACTGCATCGCTCCAGTTTTCAGAGCAAAATTACCAAACAAAACATCACTGTTGATGTAGGCTATAAACGATTCCGCCATTTTGTAGAGGCAGAGCTTGTCTGCCAGGATCTCAAGGTGATACTGCAGGAGGGTTGGGTCTAAGTGATGTAAGTCCATCTCCACTAGTATTGGACAGCCAAGGACGATATAGGAAGGGAGGGACTGTGGCTCAGTGGTAGAGTATCTGTGTTCTGGGTCAGCCAAGGCTCAGTGAGAGTGAGGACTCCTCAGGAGCCCCATGTAGCCAGTTTTGAGTCAGCACTCAGCAGAAGCCGGCAAGCAGGAAGGAGAGCTGCAAACTTGTCAGGATTCACAGTCAACAGCTGGTGCAGAACCATGAAACCTTTTAGCCCTGATTCAACAGGTGAAACTCAGTTGATCATTTCCAGCCTTACAGTATCACCCACAACCTAAGAGCACTTCAGCCTGAAGCCAGCTCTTAGAGTAGTTGCAGGATTACTCCTGAGCAGCTGGCTCGAAGCATGACCCTTAAGCATATGGCTATAAAAACCAGCCAAGGGAGGCTGTTATTTGTGGAAGCAACAAGTCAATATCCTTCTGATTCAGTGGCCACCACATTGGATCTTGCTTCTACCCTGTGACACTTTGGACCACTTCCTGACTCTGCCTGTCACTTTTCCAATCAAATTTATTGGAGAAATGGTCACCCTTCCTAGATTATGCAATGGAATCTGAATCACCTATACTAGCTATTTCTTTTTTTTTTTTGTCTTTTAAATTTTTTTTATTTTCTAATCTGCAGAACTACAGGGTCAGGGTAATGGAACAACCTAAAATAAAGAGTAACAATGATCCAAAATACAGACATATAAAGTTATTGATATGTCTCTGTTATCTTAGTAGTAGAACATGAAGATTACTAATGCAAAAATGTCAAGCAAGCAATCACAGTCTCTTTAACTAAGGTGTAAATATCATAAAGTTAAAGTTATGAATTAAAAATAAACAACAGGCTAGCAGAGTTAATCTATTTTGCAATTTCCTTTCCTCTTGTCAAAGTCCAAATAAATTTTTAGTTCTGCTTCAGGGTCAGAGAGTTTTGCCAGACTCTTTGAGATGGTATCACAGCCTTCCCCATCTTTCTCTTCTTATTATTCTGTGTCTTTGTTCTCCTCCACTTTCTCAGGTCCATCTTCCACTTTCTGTTGTTGCTTCAGGAACATCCACTTTATTTCTTTCTCGCCAAAATTTCTGTGAGTCCCTTTTGCAACGTATCCAGCTTGACGTTAAGGTTGGTCATCTGGTCCAGTAGATGGCGCACAGCTACAGCAGTCAGATTGGGAAAGTCTGTGGTTACTTCCGGTCTGGTGACGGGCAATGCTGTGCTGGCAGTTCGTATTATAAGTTTCGCTTTCAACGCCATTTTTTCTGCTCACTGCGTCATTGTTTATATAAGAGGAAAGTTTAAAAGTTCTCCGTAAGTCTGGAATTTATCACTTTCTTGCTGGTCCACTGCACACTTCATCATAATCCGCTTCCTTCGAGCCGCCCTTTCAGCCT
Organism: Gekko japonicus; assembly: GCF_001447785.1. NCBI lineage: Eukaryota > Metazoa > Chordata > Lepidosauria > Squamata > Gekkonidae > Gekko > Gekko japonicus. Next base: position 251,048 of record NW_015164198.1, read on the forward strand.
CCCGCTTTAAACTCAGACATTTCGGGATCGGGCATTCCCCTCTCCCTTCTGCTTGTTTGGGGCTTTGGGGCAGCTTTACTAGTAACGATTTATCAATTGTTTGCTGGATTATGGCTTCACTCATATTTGTACTTGCGTTCACTTGGTATATAGAGAGAATCGTTTCTCGGGATCCTTATACGCTCTGTCCAGTGTGTGCCTCTTGGTGCCATGCTGGCTCCATGTCGCGGGGGCCTATCGGGGCAAAAAGGTCCCTCAATCCTTTGGCTTCTGCCTTGGGAGAGGCACCTCTCATGCCCCAGGCTGAGACCCCCCTACAAGGGGTCTGGGGGGTCCAAGATCAACTCGGACCCCCCCATTGGCATGTTTGCAAGGCGTTCACATCAGAGCTGTGATGGAGCACACCCGTTCTGTGAGTCGCCGAAACCGGAAGTCTCCTATACTAGCTATTCCTAATCAATATAAATGTATAGCATTATTTTAATAATTTTATATACTGAATTTAAGAATGAAAAACTTCTATAGATTTTATTATTACCAATGTTTACATTTTAAGGTGTGCTTTGTTAATATTGTGAATTTTGTATTGTGAATCTTGATACATCTTTTTGTATTGTATTGCATTGGAAAACTTAAAACAGGGTTTTTTTAAAAAGTATGAAACTTCCCACACCGCACTGTAGTGGCAATTTGTGGAAGACGACTGTAGTTTTGAGGAGATAGTAGTGAGCCACAGATTTCTCCATTTGGGCCCAAAGATGTCTGTTAGACCTTAGAGAGTTACTGGCACTGAAGCTACTCTCTCTAAAAATATATATCTGTTCACCTTTCTTTCACTAATGCACATGGAGAGGAGTTGTTTAGATGTTAGTCTCATGTACCTGGCACTGGACTGTGGAGACTTCAGGAATTCTTTGTACCAGACACTTGTACCACTTATGTTTATCAGTTGACATTGGAATGTTTCAAAAGTTTATTACGGTCATAAGACCAGCCACAATAGGTACAGATAAAAGAGCAATTTATAAGTTTTAAAATGGATAAATACACAAAAAGTAAGAACATGTGTGTATATATCAAACTAGTAAAAAACACACTCACTTCATTAATTTATTTCCCAGCAACTGACATTTCCTTTTTCAAGTGATACCACTTTCTGAGTGCTATCACACAGAATTTTGCTACTGCGTATGAAATAGTTCTCTGGCTATCATCTAATAGATATATCCAAAGGGTTTCAGGGCTAAAATCTATATAATACTGTAGTGGTTTGAATCTACAGAGTAATGGGATAATTAATTGTAACCTTTCTTCTTGATAAAATTTGCAGTGCAAAAATATATGTGTGACAGATTCAACCACTTTATTTGAACAGGGACAGCAATGCTGCTGCAAGGGCAGGTGGGAGCATCTCTCATACAAAACTGCAGAAGGAAATGTGTCAAACTGTGCTCTAGAGAAGACCCATCTGCATCTTTTGTTTGTAATATCCGAAAGATATGGGGATGCAGTGTAGCTCAGTCCTTTTCTTAGGCTTTTATAATTTGAAGGAAGCATTACTTCATCATTTTGGAACTCTATATGAATTAGTCTTTGGGTGAATGTATAACTTTCTTCCAAGGCCAGGTATAGGGATGACATGCATGCACACACACAGCTAATAGTCAAAGAGTTACATCCCCCCCAAAAAAACATCGACTCAGGCTCAACTGCGGAGCAGCACTGAGCACACCAGCCAACATCTGGAGTCTGCCTGCTGTGATTTGGGGTTCCTACAGCTCTATTGTATTCTCTGTTAATTCCTGTACTTTGTTGATATCTCGCTATTATAAAGGTTTCAATAAAACCTTTTCCCTTCACCATTGGTGTGCTTATTGTCCTCAAATCTCTTGGGGGGGGAATCCCTCTTGGCAAAACACCCGTAAAATGAACAATTTTTCCTCCTCGTTACTGTGATTGTAGAGGGGAGTGGGCAGCAGTACAGAGGGATGATTTTCACCCACTCAAAGTGATGTGGCTTTGTGACATAGCCATGCAACTAAAATTAGTTATTTCCTTATGGTGTAATCTCATCAGACTGTTTACATAATCCTTTATTGTCTGGCTTGATTTAGCAAATAGACCACTATTCTTTTTGTAGTTTGAATGGTGCCAATTGCTGCTGATTGGGGATAGATGCCATGGTTAACAAGAAGACAAATGACATTCTCTCACACACACAAATAGGAAGAGATTTTGTGAAACTTTTCTACCTCATCTCCTCTTCCTTACCCCACTTTTTGTGGGCGGGGATTTACCACAGCTTCTCTTATAATTAGGGATGAACCACAAAGCAAAATTCATCATGATTTTTGTCCTGTTCATGGTTCGCAAACTTCCACATACTTTTAAAGCAGTTTGTGGCAGTTTGTTGCAGCTCGTGTCTACAGCAGAAAGCAGGGGTTTAAAGGGACTCCAAGTCCCTGTATACCCTTGTTTTCTGTTCTATGCGAAAGCTGCAAAAACTGCTGACTGTAGTCCCTTTCAGTGGGGTTTCTGGGGGCCACAAACCAAGAACCATTGCAGTTCACAAACAAACCTCCCAGTTCAGTCTGTTTTGTGGTTCAGACATAAACTACGAACTAATACAAACCTCTTTTTTCCAGTTTGTGCCCATCCCTAGTTATAATAAAATGAGAAAATTTGAGGGAAAAGGTGAAGATTTTTGTGTTGGTGAGTCACTGGAATGGGGAATATGATGTCTAATTCCTACATACTTACCTTCAGTGGTCAATTCTAACCCTTTTAAATAGAAGTACGCAACCCACAGTCATGGTCTTACCACTCAGGTTTTGTCCTGACAACATGAAAAAGTCACTGACATACAGGGGGAGCAGGTTTGAGTTTGGTAGAATCTGTAAGACAGCTGTCACGGTGTTTGCGCACTGTAAAGAGGAGGTCAAAGACCTTGTATGGTCTTAATAAACAGAACCAACTGACTTCATATGTATTTTGGCACTAATATGTGCCCTATGGCATCATTTCCTGAGGTTTAGTACAATATTAATAATAAAAAAGGCTATTCCAGATTACATCGAAATCAGCATGGGGGGGGCATGCTTTCTGCTCAAACAGAAAATATTAAATTCAGTGGAATAAGGTACAGCTGCTGATAGCTTTGCTTTGAAATGGCCGAATGCACACAAATCCTCACTTTGAGTTGAGGTTTGCTTCTTTTTTCCCCCTTCTTCTACTTTTCTCATTAGGTTGTTTGAAAGAAGAGAAACCATGGCTGGGGTTGGGAAACAGAGGAAAAAAAGACCTGATCAGGTTCAGGAGCTCAATAAAGCACATGCCAGCAATAAATCCTGGTTTAGCCTTTGGCTTTTAAACACCCTGAATTCATTACCTTTATTTGTCCAACCACTCTTAAGATGTTGTGACAACAAATTAGGCTCGGATTTAAATTAGAGGAAAAAATCACAGGGCAATTGGCATTCTCACATCAGGTCTTTCCTTTCTGTCATAAGAATGACTGGCTGTGGTACAAGTCTTGCAACTTGCCCATCAGAACTTTAATTCCTGTTTCCTATCCCTATGTTTGTATTAGTTTTATCAGTAGTAATAAGTGATGTAATGTTTAAAAATGCAAACAACAGTTATGCCTCAATGGTAGAGTAACTGCATGGAGTAGCACCCAGGTTCAATTCCAGGCATAAGCAGTTAAAAGGATCAGGTGAAAGACTTCCATCAGAGTCCCTGGATGCCACCGCTGGTCAGAGTAGACAATACTGATAGACAATAGTCTGACTCAGTATAAAAGAACATCATGTATTCATTTAAATCATCAATTTATATCTACCTTGACCCGTCTTGTATTACAATCCATTGGGAGCTCAATAATTCTTCTGATTCACTACCTCAGTCTGCAAAGACAGGATGTTTCTCAAGTGTCTGGATGACCAAACACATATTGGAGGAGCTGCCTTGGGCTTGGAGGTTCACAACTTGTAGAAGGCCCCCTCCAAGGAGAAGTATTTGAAAAAGATTAATTAACACATTGATTCTTCCCTATATCTTCAGAACAAACCCACCCCTTCCCCTGTCATAAAACCAAGTAATACATTTCAGGAAAAGGAAAAGGAAAATCTCTGAGATCTTTTTCTCTCTGAAAAAAGGAGCAGTATTGGATGTTTAGCAATGTTTGATAAATGAACAAAACAGTAGTAATAAATTGTGTTTGCTTTGAGTGTTCAGATAACTGAATTATTTCTAAATGTTGCAAACAGGTTCCTTGTGTATGGCTACTTTTCACGATCCTCTCTAGGGGAATGATCTATGGTCCACTGCTCTTTGTGCCACTAAAATTTTATTAGTCCACTCCATATTGGCAAACTCATTGACACAGAGGGTCATGTCACAAAACGAGAAGATTAAAAATTGCCCTTTGTCTGTCTTCTTAGTATGTAGTGATGCAGAGTTCCACACTGGGGGAGAGTAGATAATTTCAAAGGAATCCAATGAAAATGAGATAAGCAGAGTAGGCACTACATTATTTGAGTTGAAGGAGTGATGCTGCCAATGCCCTCAACCAAAGATCATTGGTGCATACTTCCTGAGGAGGCAACTGGAATAATGATGTGATGTTGTGGTTAAAGTGGTAGACTAGGACCAGAAATACCTAGGCTCAAAATTCCACTTTTCCATGAAGACTCTGGGTAACTTTAGACATTTATGGCTAAGTCGTACATTTCTGAAAACTTCATGGTACTTTGGGGGTTTTTTTTTAAGAAGGACCTCTTCCAGTTCCCTACTCCCATTGCAGATCCCCATTTTCCCCTCTGTGCAAAAAGTGAGATGTGCTCCCAGGAACAAAATTAAGGGAGTCAATATATATTACACTAAGGAAAGCCCCTGAATAGTTGTATATACCCCTTTCTCTTAATAAAACCCAACTCACAGGATTTTTGTGAGGATAAAACAGCGGATAACCAAGTTTTCTGCCATTAACTAGTGTTACATACCGCAAGGTGGAGCCTAGAATTTTGGCAACCCTACTGTGAACTCCTCATTAAAATGAAAGGACTTTTTTTAAAAAATGCTAAATAATATATTGCAGCCTCATTGTCCAGTCAGTTAATGGAGCTAGTATTAGTAACTGCGCTGATGTGAGTAACATGCATACTGGATGGGGGATCTATTAGCATTGGCCTCCCCTAGTGCACTTCCATCTTATATTGTTTCTTAGTCATCTGTCCACCTCCTGCTGTATTAGTTACCATCTACTGTGCATGTATGTGGAGCTGACTAGGAAAAGTGGCATTAAATGGCACCATAAATGATATTATACTTAAATTTTAACAATTATTAATATTATGTTTAATTATGTTAATGTATTGTGTTTTATCATATTGTTGTAATTCACCCTGAGCCTTGCACTGCAGGGGCAGGTGGGCTAGAATTCAAATAAAATAAAATCAATCAATCAATAAATGCATAAAACAACAGGACCCCAAAGCAGGTCCTTTCTCTATGCATGAACACTGCAGACACCATTTTTTCAATGGACAGCCAATTCCAGAGTCTGCGGCAGTAGTGATTAAAGAGACGGGCACCAAAATCACACAGAACTAAAGACTCCCTTTCCTCTCAAGACCCCCCCCCCCCCCCACAACCCCCCCCCCCCCCGTGTGTTCCTCCCTTGCAAGGAACTGATTGGAAGGAAGGATGCCATTGCCTGGGAAACCAGTGGAATCAAAGAACATGCTACATTCCCTCTCTGTAGCTTCTCTGGAAAGGTAATAAACTGGGAGTGCTATACTGCACCTCTCCCCTGCCATCCAATTGGTAGGAATGATACTTGCCATTGCCTGGGAAAGGAAGTGGAATTATCACATGCACATGATCCTGCTGGCTTGGTAAGCACCCAAACTTGAAAACAACATGGATTTTGGGAGAGGATAGTTTCATTTCCTAATACTGTTCCAGAAAACCACTGTAACTACCTCCATCAGTGATTTTCATGTATCTTTTTGGCTCCAGAATTCTGTTTTACACACCCCTAGTAGCAACCCTACCTGATCTCTAGACATCTTGAGTCTTTATGAAGCTGCAATGATTCTCCAGGGGACTGCAGATAAGAGGTGGTATTCTGTTTTAGGCTGGAGGAAGTTTTTCCAAGCTAAGAGGTTCATCCAGATCTACTGAAGTCAAAGGACATTTCCTTCTCCTGGAGAAAGACTTCAAACATTGCTTCCTGGAATGGTAGGATACAGGCCAATATAATAAATAACTGATCATGAAGTGGTAACAGTTGGTGAAAGTGGCTATCTTCATGCTTGCTACCAATCTATATATCTACTTCTCAAAATGGCCACATCTATGGATACTTAAATCTGGAGACTGGAGCCATAAACAGACAAAAGATATCTTTCTATAAACCTGAGAATAGCCCCAAGCAGTGTTCCCTCTAAGATGAGTTAGTGTGAGCTAGCTCACCATTTCTTAGCCTCCTGCTCACACATTTTTGTCTTCGCTCAGGAAGGATGGCTCCAGAGCCAACTGATTTATGCAGTAGTCAAATCGCTTGCTCACAACTTTAATGCCAGTAGCTCACAAAGTAGAATTTTTGCTCGGGTTAGAGGGAGCATTGGCCCCAAGTTTTCGGAAAAATCTGAAATCTTTTTAAAACTGTCCAAAACTTGTACTTTTAAGAAGCAAATACTCTCTTCAGTGGCCATTGTGTTGGTTGTTAAGCAACCACAACACTATAGCCAGCCTTCAAGCTTTGGTTTATTAGCAAAAGGTGGGGGGCAGGACCCATTCCAGGCCTGTTCTGGCCTTTAAGGGAAAGGAAAGCAGAAATAGTGGGGAAGGTCCCTTGCTTATTTATTCTGTTAAAAATTTCAAAGTGTTCTGATGCTTTTCTACATAGTTTAATAGTCTCCAGTGTTTTTAGTTTGCCATGGATAAGGATTCTCTGTGTTCTCTGTTTAAATTAACCAAGGAGACTTAAGAAGCACTGTGCTGCAGTTAAAAGTACAGGCCACAGAAATTTCTGTCTAAAATTACCATGGGAATTGTGGCAGAATGGGCCTGCTCTGGCCTGCAGGCCATCTCACCCTGCCCTCCAAGGTTATCCCAACACCTGAAGAGGCTTTTCTTTCTCTCTCAAGTAGCCCACCACCACTTTGCAGGAATTGCCCACTGAGAAGGTCATGACTCCCAGCTTCCCTTCCAAGTCCTGCAGCATTGCCTCTGTGCCTCCTGTTGCCCAGTGCCTCATCACCACAGCAATGGTTTACTGCCTTGGAGGAATAGCCACTGACCACCTGTTGACATTTTTCCTGGTGGTCCTTTTAAAATAGTGTGTCTGGGATGGTGGAGGCCTATGTGGTATGGAGAACCACTACCAGCATCCAGAATTATAAAGTATTTATTAAAGAGAAAATGTTTACAAGCATACTTTCAGCACAGCACCAGATTGAGCAAGGGATTCAAAAGAAATGGGCAAAGTACATATCCTCTCTCTCTCTCTCTCTCTCTCTCTCTGCACTGTCAGTTGTTGGAATATAGGATAGGCTCCTTAGTTTAGGATGTTATAGATCTCTACAGAGTTACCATTACCTTGAACATGGTCAAAATGGCTGCCTCCTCAGTTAAGAGTTCTGTCTACTCTCATAGACTCCACACCAATCAAAGAGACCTTCCTCCTTGCTTTCCTGAATTTTATCACCTCTCTTTTCCCCATCCACTGACCAGGTCAGGCCAGGTCAGACAAGTGTTCCCCAGACCTCCTTCCTGGAGATTATTCCTAGAGCCTTTCTAGTATAAAGTCTTCCAAATCTCTGTTCTCTGCTTGGAGAAGGGGGAGAGCTTGACCCACCCATTATCTCCCCTACTAGATCTATTAGCATTTGTATGAAGGTGGGCTGAGGAACGTCTGGAAAGCAATTGAACTGATATCCCTCCTTCCTGCCTGTTCCTTGCCCGAAAGGGGAAAAACAAAACTTTTAAAACTCAGAGCAAGGGTTTTGCTCATTTCAAACCTCCAAAGAAAAATACATTTCTTCACAACAATCATGAATAGCACAGTACAGGGGGTTTATTCTTGTTAGGTGGGAAAAGAGAACATAATATACTTTATATTATGGCAATTAACTCCACAGTTCACCATTGTGTAGTGTGGTTTAATTAAAAAAATAAACAAGAAAACTATACACTGTATCAAAAGCAACCTAATTGGAATCAATCTATAAACTAAATTGCCCCCAAAGTTGGAAAGTTCCAGCCATTTTCATACTTAGAGGGCATGAAAAAAAGTATATTATAGAGGGAAAAATTAATTAAAAGTGAAACATTTCACTGAGCTCAGCGGCCAACCTCTAAAGCTAATAACATTGTGCCCCAGGCAACTTTGTAAAAATTATTTGTGTGTTTAACCAGCATCTCTTCTATTATCTCTGATTTGTGACAAACCAATCTTTCAGCATTTGCCTGCTTCCCTCAATGATCATACCTCCCATTGACACCCACAATTTGGAAGTATGTTCTTGTGTGTGTGTTTGTGTGTGTGTGTGTGTGTGAGAGAGAGAGAGAGAGAGAGAGAGATTGTACATTACATTGTATTGGTGACACTCAATATAAACAAGTCATTCACTCAATAGTAGTGAGCAGAAGCAATTCTAACCATCACAAATAGATGCATACTGCCAGGAGAATAGCGCTCTCTCTCTCTCTCTCTCTCTCTCTCTCTCTCTCTCTCTCTCTCTCTCTCTCATATATATACGTGTATGTGTATATATATGTGTGTGTGTATAAACGCACACAAACCTATGAATATATATGTTCATTAGCATGCTTCCCAGAGCACTTCACAAATTGTCTTGTAAGGAATACTATTCTGGTTCATTTTATTATCACTGAGAAGGGATTACTGATCAGTTTTAATGACAGTTGGAAGCCAAAGAAGATGACAGTACTAGAAGCAAAGTACTGTATTATGCTTAGAGGACTGTGAGCAGTGTGGGACAGTAAACAATCTAGATTCAAGTCATTGATGAATGAGAACAAATTCTAACTCGATTGCTGACAGAACAAGGAACAAAATGATGATGTCTGAACAAAGGAACAGAGGCAGGAGGGATCCTTTGTCCCATATGTGAAGCAGGTGGTTTTAAGCAGGTTGAATGCTGGGCTGGTCAAAACCCATATACCTTTGGGTGACCATCCAATGGGGAAGTGTACAATTCTCCTCCTTACTACAACCCTTGTCCCACTTGGCTTTTGTCCATGCATGTTTCATGATTGGTTTATTTAAAATACTTACGTACCCACTTTTCTGTTGAGCATCTCCGGCTCCAATGCTGCACAGCCTTTTTGGGTGATCAGAGACTCCTCCAACTATTTTCATTTCAGAAAAGCAGATGTTTGCCAATTGAACTCACTTTGCTAGCAAAGTCCACTTAACTATCAAATCAAACACTTCACCAGATCACTTCAATGATTTGCTTGCAGTTCAAAATGAGGAGCACTTTGAGTAGTTTTGTGTCTGACCAGTAACAGCTTTAAACATATTGGCTGGCAGAGTAGCCCCTGTTGGTTCATGCTCATAATTTACTGGCCGGATTGGATTATGCATGCTCCACTCTTACCACTGGGCAGCTCATGTACTTCTCCGGGTACCCTCCACCCAATATTAAGCACTTTTTAGTCTTTACAGTTAACCTGTGTATAACTCTTCATAGAAGAGAAAAAGAGCAGGGTGCAGTAGATAATATCCTATAACTTACAACAACTATGTTTAGTTTGAAGTGCTGTCTGTTAAAAGATGCTGTCATCCTACCCCCCCTCCCTATTATTACAAAAATCTTTACTGAGCTCTGTCACCACCCATCTATCCACCAACAGGGGCACATATAATACAACTCACAATGCCCTTTCTGCTTTTTTTTCTGAAAGAAGATCCGGGATTGCATTTTTATTTTTTTAAAGCCCCCGGAGGGGATTTTTTATTGATTTTTTTATAACTACAAAAAACTACAACAGAAAAAGGGGAGGGGGAATACTACACATACGGGAGAAAGTAAAATACCCACTACTATCTAAAAACCCAAGAAAGGAGATCCTCCAACTAGCTTTGATACATCAAGTCTTCTCATCGTTGTTCCTTTTATAAACTGAGTCAAACATTTAAAACCTTTTACCCTTAGAGTTTACATTTAACTGTCTAGTAACAGTACCCCCAATCATCCCCAAGAACCAAAGTTCTCAAAGGTACAATTCAGAGTCCTTCAGCCTTTACTACTTCTTTTCCCTTCTCTTCCGCAACTTGTAGGGACTTTTCGGGGCTGCTGCTCCCTGCTCAGACAGAGAGTCCTCGCCAGAAGAACCAGTTTCCAGCTCGCCACTGGACCTACTGTCCTCTTCCTTTTTCTCGTCCTCTGACCTTCCCAGCTGTTCCTTTAGGAATTCTTGAGCTTTCAGAACAGTCTCCCCTGCTTTCAGGGGTGTTGCAGCCACCGCTTTCAGGATAGCATCCCTGACGTGCCTCTTCGAGAATCTTACTACAATTTCCCCAGGCAGATTATTTTTCTTTATATATCCTGAATATGACCTGTAAGCCACATCCATGTTGTTGAGTAGCGATTCTGCCTTCATTTCTGTTACTGGGGCTAGTAGCTCACTCATCAGTTCTTTAAGATTCTCTCCTCTGTTCTCTGGCACACTCTGGAAACGCAGGACCATGTTAGCCTTATCCATTTGAACTTGCAGCATTTGATCTTCCAAGGAAGTTTGTTTCTTTTCCAACTTTTGCACTTTCTTCTTCACTTTCTGCATTGCTGTGGCCACTTCCTTTACTTTCTCAGCATCCTGCTTCATTATTTGGATCAAGTCAGTTATTTGCGTTTGTTGTGCAGTAATACTTTGTGTTACCATGGACATCTGTTCTTTGAAGTTATTCAGCTGTTCCAGTAGAGGGCACATGTAGTCAGCTACAGCCTTTGCCGTCTCACTGGTCGTTTCCGGCTTTGGGCTCTCCGGTTTTGTTTTCAAAAGTCTTTCTTTGTCCCTCTTCCCCACCATCTTTTTTCATTTGTTTACTTTCGCAAAAAATTTTAAAGTCTCTGAATGTGTGCTTGACCGCTTGGCCTCACTTGGGTAAGTACTTCTAGACAGTTTATATCGCATTTCCTCCCGCTCCCCCCCTCAATCGCTCAAAAATTCATGCACATGGGAGGCATCCCTCCCTCACTCGCTTTTTTCCCGTTCCATCAGGTAGGGTGGGGAGCTACCTTTCCTCTTTAAACGCTATGAAACTGACTCACATTCATAATCGGTCATTCGACCTCACTTTCATTTCTTTTCTGCCGCATGATCTCCTTCACTCGGCCCGGTCAGTGTTGCTAAGCCCATTCGGTCTCTCGGCATGGAGAACCGCCGAAACGAAGAGGTGCCTCAATTCTCAGGCATTCTGCCCTCGAAGAGGCAGCCTCTTGAGAGTTCCCTGGCCAGGGTCCCTTCACCGGGACCCTGGGGGGGGGGTTCGCAAACCTGCGCACTCCCTTCTTCGGCCAGAGCGCAGCCTCACCCCCAGGAGGTCCGAGAGGTGTGACTGCTAGTGCGCCGCCATAAACCGGAAGTCCGGGATTGCATTTTTGTTGTTGTTATAGGGAGTTGTTGTTGTTCTTATTCTGTCTGCATTTTCAGTTTTGCCCTCTGAAGTAAAAAAAAAAGCAGATACATATCAATTATTAAATAAAAGATTAAGTCTAAATAAGTAGCTTAGTTCACATTTATGCCAGACCGTGCTTATGCTTGCTCTTTGCTCGAATACCTGAAGCAGGCGAATTGGAATTGTTTAATCTTAAGCAGTTATTACCTTATTTCAAAGATATATTCCATAATGAGCTTAATTAAACAAAGACAGCCCAGGAATGGAAAAGATTAGGATTATCTCATTAAGGGATGCATTATTTCTAATGAGATTTACACAACTATTTGTCTTATTTTATCAAGCCAGTGTATTATTCCTCTCTCTCTTAGCCCTCCTGCAGTGAGACATATCTATACCTCCAAGAGATAGCACAACCCATTTTAGCACAAAGAAATAAACACAGAGGCAAATGTTTCGGTTGAAAAATTTCTCATCAGTTTTCAATAAAGCCAAGGCTAGTATATCTAGATAACCCCTTTCTAGGGTTCCCACCCCCCTTTTTTAAAAAAAAAGGAAAGAAAGAAAAGACTTATTTACAAACCTTTAGGCACAGGAGCTATTCCATTAAGGTGAATGATTTTCTTTAAGGTAAACTATACATTAGTCTAAATGGGAAATATCCCTGTTTTGTGCATCGTAACTGTTACAGCTTATTTGAAAGAGACTGGTTGTATTTATGAGCTGGGAAACAGACTATTGGATCTCTGTTTTTTCCTTCCTTTTCATACTATGTTTGCATTGTATGCTGGTCTTAAGACCATAATAATAAAACTAAACTAACAGACTATTGGTTAGCTAAATCTCTTAGAATGTATGGTCCAAACTTCTGTATGTTTTACACATGGTGTAGCATGACCACTTCCCATGTGCATGTAGAAGCTCCAGAGTGACCACAAGCCTTTGTGATCAGTCCAGTTGGGTTGCATAGAAGTGGCTAACTAATGCATAGTCTTCTATGTACAGGTCCCTATTCATAGAATCATAGAGTTGGAAGGGATCTCCAGGGTCATCTAGTCCAGCCCCCTGCACAAGGCAGGAAATTCACAAATACCTCCCCCTCCACACACCAGTGACCTCTGTTCCATGCCCAGAAAATGACAACAAAACCTCCAGGATCTCCAGCCAAACTGGCCTGGAGAAAAATTGCTTCCTGACCTCAAAGTGGCAATCAGCATTTTCCTGGGCATGTAAGAAAGGGCCACAAGAACTAAGCACTGATGCAACCCTTCCTGCCCTCCCTCTCATGATCTGCCTAGGTTCACAGGATCAGCATTGCTGTCTGATGCCCATCTAGTCTCTGTATGAAATCTCCAAAGAAGGAGAGCCCACCACCTCCCAAGGAATCCTGTTCCACTGAGGAACTGCTCTGTCAGGAAGTTCTTCCCAATGTTTAGCCGAAAATTCTTCACAATGAAGTTTCACTTGTGAGCTAAGACTTACTCCCACAACTTAGCTCATGTAAAAAGCTGGATCCAACCAGTTTTTCCTCTGATGAAAAAAGGAAGACAGGATTCTCTTGGATCACTGAAAAGGTTATATTTTGGATCATGGGAACTGTATGGCCAAAGGCCGAATGGAAAGTGGGCTAGAAGGGAATTAGCTGAGATTAAGCAAAACAGCTGGCTGGATCCAACCCAACTCTTACACACTCTGGCTGTGTATGAACTAGGACAATGTTTGGTAGATATCTATCATTTCTTGTTAATTATGTTTGCTCTTATAAATCCATTTTAGATGTTATTGTTTTACTTATTTGAAATATTCTCTTTTGGTAAACATGTAAAGCAATTTCCTGCACAAATCTTTAGTTGTCCAGAAGTAAATCATTCTCCTCTTGCCCAATAGTTGTTTACACCAAGTCCTGGATCTTTCTTATGATCCACTGTGAATTTTTGATAAGTTCACTTGCATGGATATGCATACAATACACATTTATATGCATTATCTTATATGTATTTGATCTTTGTTGCAATCTTTATTTCCCTAATGATCATATGCATCCAAGGGTACCCAGTACTTTCCCTCCTTCCCACTCAAGAGACATCTATAAAAATGGGCAAAATAATTAAAAAATATATGTAAAATATTACTATCCCAGTTTATCTCCATAGACTTGGCGGCTAATAAACTACAGCAAGTTGCAAAGCCACCAAAACAGCACAATCGTCCATAAACAAGATAAAGCACACAGGTTAAAAACACAGCCAGATCTGTCAAAACAATTTACCATCCACCAAATGTAAATGTAATTAAAACTTGTTACATACCTACTTAAATGTATCAAATGATTATATTCCAGTAGACTGGGTCTATCTCAGAGAAGGCTGGCAAATGGACAATGGTAGGAAAGGGTATCCCCATGAGAAGGCTGTCTGAGGAACACAACTGGGAGATGCAGTTGAATAAGTGTGAGGGCCCCAGGTCATTAAGTGATTCTGAGTTACTAATCAGTCCACCCCACTCCATTTTTTAAGAAGTCTTACCATTGTTATTCATGTAAGTCCATGTTATCATAGTTATTTTGCACATGTACATTTATATATATATATAAAGGTTTTATTGACTCCTAAAAAGGAGAGGTATTTCGCTTAAAATAGAAAAATTGGGAGGGTATATAGTGGGAGAAAGAAAAAGCTGAGTGATATATTAACTGGTAAATTAAACTGTTAATAATGTCCAATTATTCTTCTTAGGCTTCTTCTGTGAGCAGTCAAAGTTCTTTTTTCAGTCCAGTTATAGGTATTATCTACGTTAGTATGTTAGTAATGTTCCTTTGAATTTCTGTTAAAAAGCTTCTTTCGGGCGCCTTCAGAACCGCTTCTGTGCGTGCTGGTTTCTTTTTCACTTCCGTTGGGCACATGTACATTTTCACTCAGCCTTATGTGAGGCATAGTTCATCTCATTTAAAGACTCGGCCCAACCATCCAAGACCCTGGGCAAAAACAGTTTCCCCTACTGTGAAGAGACTAAAGTCCCTGCAAGTCAAGTCAACAAAACACCATCACAGCTACCATGCAGTTGCAAAAATGTCTGAAGTGGTTGATGGGCATGCAAGAAGATCAGATGTTTGGCTCACAAGTATGATTATGACTACTGAACAAGTCATGGTCAACTATCAAATATGTTTGCCATAGAAGAGTGTTCGACTGTCCTCGACCAGAGCTAGGGAGATCTGGGCCTTACAGGATTTGATTCCTTCCTTCCTTCCTTCCTTCCTTCCTTCCTTCCTTCCTTCCTTCCAGAACAGAGTGCTAAATGCCCAGTTTGTTTAACTAAGTGAAGTATCAGATGTTACAAACAATACTGATTTCCTCTTTTTCCAAAAATAATAATAAGAAAAACCTAATTTTTTGTCAATTTGATGCATAGATAACAATTTAAACTTTTTATAGGAAATTATAAAAAACATGTTTTTTGTTCCATTTGCCATATGCATATCCATGTTTGTCCAGCTAATGGATTTGCATCTGACTCATATTATAAAGAAGCATAACAAAGTCCTATTATATCTGTTAGAAATACTGTGAACAGCTAACTACATGAATTTCATACTTCTGGTAATAAGAGAGAAGAAAAATGAAAGGGAGGGGGGGGATCACTTCTTATGGAGACCACAGAGAGTCACTATTCAACACATAGAGCATAAAACAGGGTTTTTTCCAGTAAAGAGAATCCTTTCAGGTGCCAATGTTATTACGTAACAGGGGAGGAAGCAGAGAAACATAGTACTGAAGCTGTACATGCATCAGCCCCAGGTCCATTCGAGCATCTATAGGATCATGTTGACAGTCTGCCTAGGGGAGGTCACACCGAACAAGGTAATTGAGGCTAGTATTTCTCTCTCCTGCAATTGCCGAGGCAGTATCCTTATTGTCTCTTATTATCTCTTCAAACTGGGATTTCTGCCAGCACTTCAACTTTACAGCTGTTAAACTGTTTAGAAAGTTGAAGGTTGTTGTTAGCAATTGCTAAGAAATCCTGATAGTAGCGAAAAAAAAATAAAAATCCACGGAGCCGTACCTTTAGCGTCTTTATCGGGCGTCGGCCAAACCGGAAGTCTAGTACTATCTTCAAATGCATACCACTTCATGACAGTGCAAAATGACTGTATTTCCAGTACCATTTATTCTTACCTAACTTACATCCAAGAACTGTTCTTGTGAGATATACAATCGAATAAGTGCTACATGGAGAGTACAAAGCACCTGAAACTCAGCCTTTTGAGGGATAACTCAGCTGGAATTAGAAAGAAATCTTTTATATTTATATACATGAGTCCTGCTGCTCTTGATTCTTTCACAGAATGTGTGTCATAGATGATGTCCCATATCATACTGAATCTTCTCAATTTATCAAGTTATTCTTCAAGGAAGGGGGGGGGATTAATACTTCAGGATCATGTGTCCCATTGATGTGAAGGGTATTTTCTGAAGCCTACATCAAATTATATTTAAAAGAATCCTCAACTCTTTCAGTGAACAATATAAATTCGATCAAAAGTCCATAGCAGAGAAACATGGAGAGAGAAAAATGAGAAATTACAGAGTAGCATATCCCATTCACATGAATTGTTTATATTAAGACCATAACTAGCTTTACAGCATGGGTAACTGGGAGCCAAACCTATATTTTATTATCATAACGCTGATGAATGATTAGAAGTCACAAACGTATTTGGCAAAACAATAAGAAGGAGTGGATAAATGTTACTGGTTCCATTCTGTGCATGTTTTGTTGTTCCAGTTGTCCAGTTCCTTCTGAAAATTCCTGCTCACCTAATACACAGTACGACATGTGTTTTGTATTTGCTTTATATGTGTTAGACAACATTCTGTGGACTACACATCTAAAGGACTTCAAAGATAATGATACATACCCAAATATGTAGTCAATGGGTACTTTTCTTCCCCCAAATCCTGGGGAAATGAATGAAAAGGATATGCAGGCCATTTCATTTTAAACAGGACAACTCAGATTAAAACAGTGTATCTCCTGCGAGTTCTTATTAGCAAGAAATTTGGAAGCACCCCTAATTTGCTGTCTGGTTTACTTAAGATAGGAAATTTTACCCAAAATCAAATAGCAAGGTTGTTGGAACTAATCATGATGGGTATCTACTCACTCCAGTACCAGAGGTAGTATGCCTCTTTACAGGGGTCTTGTTGTAGAAAAAGAGCTGCCGGAGCTCATTAGCATAACTCATTAGCATAACTTATTTGCATATGCCACGCCCCCTGACATCACCGGAAGTGACAGAAGGCCACACCCCCTCTTTAAATCAGTTGCTGGGGAGCACAACTAGGATGATACTGTTGGTTTGTGGACTTGCTTAGAGGTAGCTGGTTGGCTACTATGCGAACAGAATTCTGCAGTAAATGGGCCTTTGATCTGATCCAGCCTGGCTCTTATATTCTTATGCAATTAGCTACATAATCTAAAGTTAAAACTTGCTATGTAAGACAGGGTTCAATTACCTCCCGTGTGACTCCTGTCCAGCTTCAAGTTGGGACTGCCCTCCATTCATTTGTTGGCTGATAATGTTGGCAAATCCATGGTGAAAACTTAACAGTTGGAACTTCATAATCAAGACCTGGGCTGCGTTCACACTGTCCCTTTGATCGGGATTTGCCACTGTTTCCTCCCACATTTTAAGTTTCTGTTTACACGTGCCAATCCGCCTCCCGCATCAAAGCAGGCTCACTCGCGCAATACTCGCGGGTTTTCCTGACCCCGGGAAAATCAAGTACTTTCCTGGATCTCGCGCTTTGAACGCGCGATTTCACCTATGTGAACAGCCTTCTTTTGCAATGATTGCGAATAGGGCCGTCTGACCACTCTCTGAAGTTTTTTTTAAAAAAAGCTTCCGGTTTGAGCGCATGGGCAGGCATTCGCTTAAGAAGTCAATTTCTTTTTTAAAAAAATAATGTCAGTGCTTACAGCATCCGTGGAGGCAGGAATGAGAGGTGGGGGCTCCGGCAGCTTGGATGGGGGTGGCAAGCAGGTGGCGGAGACGGCGCCGGAGCAGCACGAGCAGCTCGCGCCGCGCACCTTCCTGCTGGGTGCTTGAATAAACAAGCGCTTATCCTGCTTGGAGAAAAGTCCTGCCCGCCATCCCCCGGCATGGAGGCGGCGTTGAACGTTTCTGGGGGAGGAAGGGGGTGGGTGGGCTGTCAGGCGAGCGGGCTTTGGCATCCCCACCCCAGGAGTTCCCGAAGCTGCGGCGGCATTAGGAGGGAGGGAAGGAGGGAGCCCCCGGGGCCGGGGAGCATGCCCAGCTAGCCAGCAGCATCGGGCAGAAAGGAGAACTCTTTCAAAGGTGCCTTTTCCTTTTCTTTTCATTGGGCCAGTGGTTGGAAAGTTGCTGGGGGAGGGGAGGTGGGCAGGCTGGGAAGGTGAGCTTGCAGCTCAGGGAGGGATGTGTGAACATCCCAACTCGGGGGGGAAATATTCTGGTGTTAATTACATCGGGAACAAAGCGCAATTGCCTTGCCGTGTAACCACAGCCCTGGTAATAATTTGTTAAACCAGACAGTTGTAATGCCTTGTTAAGTAGTGCGGAGATTTTTTTAACCATTCCTCTGCTTGTCGAGATTTTCGATCAGATGCAAATATACAGTAAGATTCTTCTCATCCCTTAGCATCCTACCCAAGGTTCCTGTAGCTTTGTGGTACCAGTTTTTCCATGATGAGTAACCGAACATCTTGGACATGTCTGTGGTACTCATTAAACACGTCAGGTTAACAATTTATCACATGGATACATGCAATCATAGAAAAATGGTTATCTGTATTCACCTTGTTGATCAATAGGGGTGTGCAAAACAAATGACAACAAAACAACAGGATCATTTGTGTCATTTAAATATTTGAGTTTGATTCTTTAATATAAAAACTAATGTTAGTCATATTATGATGTCAATCCAATAGTTTCAATTGGGAGCACATGTCCAAGGTACGATTTCTCTCTTCTACTACTTCTAAAGTAGGATGAAATTCCCAGGGATTGTACCCAAATTGGTAAATTTTGTGGTGAGCAAGTAGAATGTGGAGATCACTGAGGCAGGAATTGTATATAAACAACACCAAAGATTTATTTATTTACAACTTGGTTTCAAAGAATAGATCAGCAGCACAGGTCTCCAGATAGTCAGAGGAGAAACCTGGCTGAGGCACAAACATGTAAGATAATTGTGGCTTCAGAGTGTAGTCTGGATTTTCTTGAATGCTTTCAGGCACAAACAGGCTTTTATTGACTAGCCACTAGGTTGCAACCAGTGTTCCCTCTAAGCTGAGTTAGTGTGAGCTAGCTCACAATTTTTTAGCCTCTGGCTCATACTTTTTTGTCTTAGCTCAGGAAGGATGGCTCCAGAGCAAATTTATGCAGTAGCCAGATCGTTCACTCACAACTTTAATGTCCGTAGCTCACAAAGTAGAGTTTTTGCTCACAAGACTCCACAGCTTGGAGGGAACATTGGTTGCAACTTCTCTCACACACCAGATTCCACCCACACCAGCCTGCCCTTTCCCAAGGGACAGATTGAGCAGTACAAGGTCTACTAATCACCAGACAGAGGCCTAACAATTGGGTATTCTATTCTCTCACAGAGGGAGAGCTAAACCACCCTGTCACACTGCCAGGCAGAGTAGGCTTGCCAAGTCCCCCCGGGGGGCGGGGAAACCCCCGCCCCAGAGGCCCATTCCCCGCCGCCAGCGTATCGGGCCCTGGGGGGAACTCCACCCCCACGTGCACGTCACCCAGAAGTGATGCGGGTACGCCGGGCATGCTGGGGGCGGGGCCACAGTCATCCGAGGGAAAACTCTATGGTTTTCCCTCGGATGGTCCTGGCCCCACCCCCAGCGTCCCCGGCATACCCGCGTCACTTTCGCATGCTCCAGACGCCGGCCAGGAGTCCCCCGCTGCGGTAAGTTTCTGACTTGGCAACCCTAAGGTGGAGCTACCCTTCAAACTGTCTGCTCTTTCACTGAGGCAAACTCAGACAATCACTGCCCTCTCCCTATGCATCCCTCAACATCCCATCCCCCTCCTGAAAGGTGATTGCATGCTGGAGCAGCCCTCCCATAGGCTCGGCAGAGTGGCTGTTTTCCCCCTCAGAGGCAGGACAGCCTCCTGTCCTTCACATCTTACCTCACTGCAATGAAGTGTTTTCACCTTCTTTTCCCACACAAGCTGACTTCCTGTACTGGTGCCTGAGCAAGATAAAATATGCTTCAGAGAAGTATGGCCGAGTATGACGAGGTGGAGAAGGGAACAAGGTTAGCCTCCCTTGCCTGCATGCTCCAGTTTTGTTTAAAAATAGATTCCCCTGCTGTGCATGTTAATGGATGGGCTTGTACTTATGAATTTTTAACTTTTTGGTGCATGAGGGAGCAGTCTGGCCATCCAAAGTATCTGCTTGATGTCTGGTGTCTGAAAACCTGTGCCATCTGCCAACCTCAAAATATTTTAGTTACACATCAGTGACTGACTAATTTACAAACTCTTTGCTGTTCTTGCATTGGTCATGAAGAGAGACACAGTTCTTGACTGTGAAGAGAGACCAGCAATTTTTAAAGTGAATTCAGAATTCAGTCCTGGCATGAAGGCATCAGGTGTGGTATCATAGCCACTTCTGGGCACCCGGGGCCCAATTTTATGAGCTGAGTACTTAAACCTTTTACTGTTTTGACTCTTGCCCTGGCACGCATTGTAAGCCTCATAAAATGCTTAGATACCAGAAAGAAGGCCAAACTAGGAGTTCCTTAATATACAAGGTTATCGTGTGAAATATGATGTCGCCATGGACATACTTTCAAAAAGTAACAAATATGACATAATTGAGTGGCATGAGAAGATTCCCCAATTAAAAAAAATGAGTATTGGAATTTACTCATGATTCAGAGCCTGACAAAGCTTCATACAGTATCACAGCTTGAAACTCATATGTATCATAGGTCCTGTGAGGCAAAGTGCCCTAATTTCCCTCATCGCTTAACATGAATATTAGAAAGCCTAGTCTGGCTCAGAGGTATACCTAAACTTTGCGTTTCTGCAATTACCATCCTTATCTTTTTCAAGGCCAGTCTCATTGGTTAATCATAAGAACCTGTGCTCAGCTGTATAACCAGATTGGAGAGGTTAATTAGGAGCAGTTGCCAACTAGGGATATGCATTCGGCTCGACTGAGCCAGAAAAAAACCCTATATAATGCCTATATGGCATTATTCCGGCTCCCTAGAAGCCGAATCAGATTCCTTGGTCTGATTCAGCTTCCCGAAAAAGTACTGCTATAGAGAAGCCGAATCTATTCAGCTTCTATACAGTATCCCCCCAATGCATCACTTTTCCAGTCGACTGGCAGGCCAGCTGGAGAAGCAAGAGAAGGGAGAGCAGGTCAGTTTCACTCTCCTCCGCTTGGAAGCGGAGGGTAGTGTAACTGGCCCACTCTACCTCTGATTTGCTTCCCCAGCCTGCTCGCTGCAGCTGGTGGGCTGGGGAAGGGGTGAGGAAGCTTTTAAAGATGCCTCCCTGGGTGTGTGGGGGGGCAAAGCTGAAGGGGCTGGATCTAAGAGACCCAAGACCTTTCAGCCTTGCCCTCAGCTCCCACATGCTTGGGTGTGGGGGGACCAAAAGGCAAGGCTGGGGGATGGTGGATGGATCGGAGAGGCATTTGCCTCCCTGCACCTTTCCCAGTCTGACTGCCAGAGCAGGCAGCCTGGGGATGGCTCGAAGAATTAGGGAGGCATCTTTAAAATGCCTCCCTGATTCACCCTTCCCCAGCCTGCTCGCTTCAGTGGACCTACTGGGAAAGGCTGGATAAGGGAGACTTTTAAAGATGCCTCCTCGCCTTTTCCCCAAGCCATACTTGCTTGCTGCTATGGGCTGGCTGGGGAAGGTGTGGGGAGGCATTTAAAGATGCCTCCCCGATCTTGTCTCCCTTCTCTAGGCGGCGGCTATGCTCTCTTGGGTGGGGGGGGGAGGCAAGTCAGAAGGGGCTGGATCTAAGAGATCCCAGCCCTTTCAGCCTTGCTCTCAGCTCCCACATGCTTGGGGGGGGGACCAAAAGGCAAGGCTGGGGATGGTGGATGGATCAACTTGTCAACTTGGGGGGCAGGCTCTCATCATTGAAGGGAAGGTAAACCCCTTCAGTCTCTGGAGTCACACTGCAGAGGCAGCACACCCCCTTCATTGAAGGTAAGGCAGGAATCTGGGGAGAGGGAATTATTATCCCCATAGGGTATATTTGAGCTAAATAAATTTGGCAATACCAAAAATTCCCGAATCCCAGTATCAAAGCGATATTCGGGAATATTGGCAAATACCAATATTTTGGGGGTTTGGTACATCCAAATCTGAAATATACACCCCTATTGCCAACATTTTCTGAAAAGTTCCTCAGAAGAAGATCCCTGACTGGACCTGAGAGGCCACCTGATGCCATAGGGTAGAAAGCTATAACAAGGTTATCGGCCAGTCATGTGAATACCATGCTAGTATGCTTTGATAACCATTCTAGTATGCTTTGATAACTAGATTTTTTGCTGCAAGAAGATTTGCCTTCTAATACTCAGGTATACAATGCATTAGAAAAGTTTGTTTTCTTGTTACTGAACTGTCAAGATTGTACTGCATAGTGAATTCTTTTAACCATTTAATAAACCTTTATGTTGTTTTTTTTAAGGTCTGGTTTTCTTGCATGCATCCAACCTCAAAGACGCATGATCTCTGTTACTTGGAGATCAATTGTCATAGTGGGAGATCTCCAGTCACCACCTGGAGGTTGGCAACCCTGTGCACAGGGTTTGGCCAGGCACTGTTCTCTACCTTGTCTCATGTGGGGCTTGGCCAGGCTGATTGCCACTGTCTGCTTCACCTCATACTCAGCTTGGCCAGGCTGGGTGCTGCCATCTGCCTCACCTTGTTTGGTGCTCAGCCTGGGCCAGGTGCCACCATCTGTCTGGATGGATGCCACCTCTCCCTCCTTGTTCAGGGTTTGGGTGAGTCAGGCTCAGTGCTTTAGTCAGAAGGCTGGCCAAGTCAGAGGAGAGGAGATCATCAGCCCACCAGAAGGCCTCCAGGTGCTTTTAATGGTCAATCTTGGCCCTGGCCCTGTGAGATAAGCTGAGAGTGTGTGACTGCACCAAGGTCACCCAGTGAGTTTCCAGGTCAGAATGGGGAGTCAGTGCCCTAGTCTGAACCTCTAACCTCTACACAACACTCACTTTCACAGGGTATCTGCTGTTAAGTATCATCAGATATTGCCAGCGTTGCTATTAGAATATACAAGTGGCATGACGTGAGACTCATGGGGGGGTAGAATCCTATCTCCATCTTGGAGGGTCTCCTAGCATCTGCCACAGCTGGGCCCAGAGTGGTTCCTGGTGTCCACTGCCACTGCGGCTGGGCCCAGAGCAGTTTGCGTTATGACTCCCAGTGTCTGCCACTGTGCGTTTTCCTGGAGCAGCTCCCTGCATCTGCCACTGCCAGTTCTCCAGATTCAAGGCGTTTTCTTGAATGTTTTCTTTTTGGTGGTGGGGATTTAAACCTCTCTCTCTTTTTTTAAGATTTCAGATTTTTCTGCAAACCTAGCGGGTCTCCCAAGTTTGCAAGAAAATTTGTTTAGTGCAAGTGTAGTCCTGATCTAGGGCTGCCAGCCTCCAGATGGGGCCTGGAGATTTCCCGCTTTTACAACTGATCTCCAGCTGACAGAGATCAGCTCCCCTGGAGAAAATGGCTGCTTTAAGGGTGGACTCTAGGGCATTGTACCATGCTGAGGCCCCTCCCCTCCCCAAACCCCACCCTCTCCTGGATCCACCCCCAAAGTCTCCAGGTATTTTCCAACCCAGGCCTGGCAACCCTATGCAGATGGGCACCATTCTTGAGAATTGTGGGTTCGGAATGTATACATGTTACATGTTACAAATCCAGCTATTAAAGTAACAACAAAAAGCTGGAACCTTTTCATACACAAACACTACACACGCAACAGAAAACACTCATCCCTAGCTGATAAGCAGTTTTTGTGCCCTAGAAATGTACAGGATTCATTTGAAAAATGTTCATACCACGATTATTTGCAGGGCTGTCAGAATTCTCACAGAAGTTGAGCATAAGCCTTCAAATTGGCTTTGCATTTCACTTTAGACAACTTCAGTGATAATTATTACATCGCCTCTTCCAAACATTTAGGATGCGGCTACATGCTCAGTAAAACAACATCCTCAATTCCTTTCAGGAGGACTGTATCATTGTAGGTAGAGGATCCATACTGCAACATTTCTTGCAGGCAAAAATCTGGCACATTAAGGAAAGGAATGTGGTGGAAAGTGCCATCAAGTGGCAGTCAACATATGGCAATAGGGTTGCCAAGTTGATCTTCGCCGGGAGTGGGGGGCTCCTGGCCAGCGTCTGGTGCGCGTGCACGTTACCCGGAAATGACGGGAGGATGCCGGGCACGCTGGGGGCGGGGCCACGACCATACAAGGGAAAACCATGCCTGCCTCAGCATAGTGACCCTGGACTTCATTGGTTGTCTCCCATTCAAGTAATAACCAGGGCCAACCCTGCCTAGCTTCTGAGATCTGATGAGATCAGGCTAGCCAGGGCCATCCAGGGCAGGGCACGAAAAGGAATTCTCTTCTTCATAGGCAGATTTTCCATATGCAATAAACCAAAGTCTGCCCTTCACCTACAGCCTGCAGTTCTGAAAGGACTCCAACATGATTTTACTGAAAAATCTTTGTTTCCTAACACAGAATGCAACGGGACAGTGTAAATGTGAGACTGGACTCCATATATGTAGTTTTGGCTCTAAACAGCAGGCATGGGGGCCTTAATATGGACTGAAACTAGGGACCTGCTGGATTTAATTCTGCCTTTATGCTATTTTCCTAAATAGAAATGGCCCACCAGGCTGGGGAAAAAGACACAAAGACACAAGAAAATTGAATCGAGAACTGAAAAGGTAAGAAGGAAACCTAGTAGAGGCCCAATAGTTAAAACCTCATATATATTTGTTATAAGTAAAAATACATGTATTTATATTGAGGAAAATTTTAAAAAACACATAAGGGCTCAATGAAAGCCTTATTACAAAGTACAAATGACATATACACAAGGACCAATTATTGTGACCTAATGTGTTTTGGCCCAATAAGGCCTTCTTCAGAGGTCAACCAATTTGAGGTACAAATAGGCACATGTTACAAAGAACTGGCAAATAATATGTCAATACTAGACCAAAAAAGGAATGTTTCAAAGCGAGACTAACAGACACAAGACAGGAGTGTTTACAAGGCCTCTTAGGAATAAGTCCTGTGTATACGCACAGGTGGTAAAAGATTTTACTGTTGTCTGTCTTCCAATTCTGGTCCAGAAAGTAACAACATAATCAATTAATAAGAGCCAAAATGTCCTCAGTACAAAGACACAACATGGGGACCTGTCTCTGTCCCCTGAACTTGGCTTAAATCTGAGGGACCATTTCTGATCAGAAAACAATATGGTGCAAGATTTATTCCCTCATCCCCACCACAGTCCATGATACATCATTGTGTCCACGTAGGTTGAAAATCACATTTGAGCTATTTAAGAAAGCTTACGGGGACAGCTTGAAGAATATGTGTGAGCCCTAAATTAGCTGTTTAGTGCTATGTTTTTAAAGATTTCAATATATGATTTTCCCCTTGCATTTGTTGTGGTTACCCCCCCCCCTTCAATACTGACTGTGTCAAGAGAACTGCAGGGTACAAAAATACCCTATGAATGAATGATCAACATGGAATTACATTAACTGAATAGGACAAAAGAAACAATAGACTGAAGAACTATACCAAAGAGATGAAAGGATGACAGATTCCTTCCAAGAAGAAACGTTTGAAGAAAAACCTACAGTTTTAGAAATTGAAGTGAAAGCTGCACTGAGAGCTACTGCGAGAAACAAATCACCAGGAGTAGATGGAATATTAGTAGAGCTATTCCAAGCCACAGAAATTTAATCCATCAAAATCTTAGCAAGGATATGCAAACAATTATGGAAAACAAAATAATAGCCCACTGACTGGAAATGCTCAATTGACATTCTGATTCTGAAAAAAGGAGTCATCAAAGACTGCAGCAACTATCGGACCATTGCACTAATTTCTCAGGCAAGTAAAGTGATGCTCAAAATCTTACAATAAATACTGCTACATAGATAAAACAATAAATGTCAGATGTACAAGCTGGATTCAGAAAAGAAAGAGGCACTAGAAATAATTTCAGAAGAAAATCAGCTTGTGTTTCATTGATTACAGCCAGGGGTCTTTTGGGGCCAGAGCGTGCCGGAGCACTGCTCCAGCAGCCCAGGAGCCAGCACAAATGGTGGTGTGGCAAGCCCTGCCCCCAGCTCCCCGCGCCAAAGCACTGGGGCCAGGGGGAGGCCTGAAGAGCCCCGCTGCCGGGTCCCCTGGGCCCACGCAGAAGCGGTAAGTAAGGGATCGGGGTGGGTGGGGGTGGTGGGGGCTTGATGGGGGGTGGGAGAGCCTCCCTCCCTCCCTCCATCTCTT